>NC_056726.1:879983943-880206443 GCF_019279795.1 Protopterus annectens
CCAAAAGGGGCATTGTACTCAATTATGGGCCTGATGAGGGATGAGTAAAGAGGCACGATGACCCCCCCCTGATCTAGATGTGAATCCCTTCATGATTAGGTGGGCTATATAAAATGTTTTTCTAACCACTTTGGCCACGTGGTTGTCAAATGAGAGATTGCTATCTACTTGGGTCCCCAGGTCCCTAATTACTTCTTCTGTACTTAATGGATTACCACCTATGTGGTAATTTATGGCACTTTGTTTTTGCCAAAGGGGATGACTATACACTTTTTGGCATTTAGCTTGAGGCCATGGCTCTGGCACCAGTTGTCTGTTTCTATGAGGCCCTTTTGGAGGATGCTTGTGTTGGCTGGAGAGTCGATTATGGCGCCCAGTTTGCAGTCATCTGTGAACTTGGTCAGCCACAGTCCTTCCGTGTTGGCCTGTACCTCCGAGAAATATATACCGAACAAGAGAGGTCCCAGGACTGAGCCTTGTGGGACACCACTTGTAACTGGTTTGGAGTCTGACATGGCTCCAGCAATTCTAACTTTGCGGGTTCTGTCCTTGAGCCAGTTTGCAATCCATCTAGTGACATAGGGGTTTATATTTTAGCTGGTGAGCTTATCTATAATGCCCGAGTGGGGTATTGTATCGAAGGCTTTTGCGAGGTCCAGGTAGGCTGTGTGGACCACCTTCCCCTCGTCAATGGCCTTGGTGACTGTTTCAAAGAAATCAACCAGGTTTAAGAGGCAGGATCTGTCCTTAACAAAGCCGAACTGGGTCGGATCCAGTGTCTGTAGGTCCCCAATATCTTTATTTATGAGGTCCATGATGATCCTTTCCATAGCTTTGCAGACCAAGCTAGTCAGGCTTATGGGGCGATAGTTTCCAGGATCCGTAGAGGCACCACCTTTATGGAGAGGGACCACTGTTGCTGTACGCCACTCTTTGGGGACATATCCTGTAGTAAGGCTGAGATTGAACAGTAGTTTTAAGTTTGGGTTTAGCTCTTCTTGGAGTTCATGTAGGACACAGCCAGGGACACCGTCTGGTCCCATTGATGCTGTGAGTTTTGCTTTGGAGAGGGCGGCTCTTACCTGAGTATCTGAGATGTCAGGGGGGCAGCACTCTGCTGGGATAGATATTTGCCCTTTTGGTGGGGAGGGGGGGAGAAGTTTCTGCTGAACCTGTCAGCTAGGATGTTGGCAATGTCTGTGGGTTCAGTGTATTTTTTGTCATTTTGGAGTAATTCTGAACATATCTAGGAATTACCACCCAGGTTCCTAACATAACTAAAGAAAGCCTTGTGATTATCCTTAGTGTTCTGTGCAATTTTTCTCTCGAAGCTGGCCTTAGACAATTTTATGAGTGCCCGTAGTTTTTTGCTAATACTGATCAGTGATGCCTTCCCTTTATGGGATTTTGCTCTATCATTTAGTAGCTTCCTCCTTCTATTGTATAGTTTGTTTATGGCTGGGGTCCACCAGACAGGACGTCTGCCTTTGGAGGATTGGGTCTTGGTTTTATTTGGGATCGCATGATCCATGCATTCCTGAAGGTGTTCATAGAATGAGTTTATAAAGGATTCTGCGGTCTGGGCCGTATTTTCCACAGGCCCGGGGGCTTTGAAGGATTCCACCTCGGTTTTGAGGAGTGTGAAATTTGCTTTAGAGAAGTTTTTCACTGTGGTTTTCTGGGCAGGGGGTGGGGTCGGGATGTGAATATCCAGTGAGATTAGTTTATGGTCTGATATTACCAGTGAGGGATACACTTCTGGTCTGGAGCATAGAGTCCCCATGTCGGTGATGATCAGGTCCAGTATGTTTTCCCCTCTTGTGGGAGTGGTAACAAGTTGTTCCATAGCATTTGAGTTTATAAATTCTAGGAACCTTTGGGCTAGGGTGTTGGAGCTAGAGTAATGCTCCCAGTCTATGTTTGGGTAGTTGAAGTCGCCCAATATAATGGTGTTTGGAGAGACCTTCATATTTTCCAGTGTTCTCAGGAAGGCAGAGTGGGGTTCCTGGGTTTGGGAGGGTGGTCTGTAGCAGGCTGTAAACTGGAAGGCAGTTTTACCCACTGTTAGTTGTACATGGATAGTCTCTGATGCTTCGTGCTTTGCCACCAACCTGGAGGTGTGGGTATCTTTGATGAATATCGATACTCCCCCTACTTTTGTGGTTCGGTCCAAGTTTTGAGGCTAAAAAGCATGGTATGAGGTTTAACCTGGTAGTGCTGGGGTGCTCTCGGGAGCCCTGAACCATGTTTCTGTTACTGCACAGATATCGATGTTCTCCATGCTAAGGAGAGTTTAAAAGTGCATCTTGAGGTTTAGACTTCTGGCATTGAGTAGCATTACTCTTAGTTTCTTATCCCTTGTGATACCTATGGAGGTGGGTTTGTCTTTTGAGCCTTGCCTAAAAAAGGCACTATGGGGGTAGCAAGAGCCTTTGCCAATATCCGAAAGCCCAGGGGTGACAGGTGCAAGCCGTCCCTAGCGAAGCATTGTGGCTTGTCGAGCATGTCATCCCAAGCTGACATGCATTGGATCCCCTTTGAATGACACCAGCACTTAAGCCAATTGTTGAAATTAATCATCTTGTCTTCATATTGTGGCATCATTCTTGGTGAGGGTAAGATGCTACTCAAGGTCAGGGTCATGCCGGCCTGGGCTACATGCTCAGAGATCTCCTTTATGTCTCTTTTCATGTAGTCCAGGGAGGTACGTCTCAGGTAATTCACACCAGCATGGACAATGACTGAGTCATATTTGTACTTGCCTTGGAGTGACCTGAGTGCTTATGTTATGTGGCGGATCCTAGCACCCAACGGGCTGCTCACCGTGACCCTCTCCTTGTTCAGCCTGGTGAGCAGGACGTCAGTGTGCCTGACGATAGAGTCACCTATTACAAGTGTATCAGGTGTGTTGTTTAGTCTTAATTGCTGTGACTGTTCGGCACACTGGCTTTGTGAGATATGTGTTGCACGTGTTTTGTTTTGGGGTAGCGGTTGCTTGGGTGTCTGCTTTGGAGGTCTCTGCTGCTTACGCAGATCTTTATTTAGAGCCTCCGAGTATGTTTTTGTGTGATTATGTCTTTGGTTTGCTGTCGTGGTAGGTCTATGTGAGACTGGAATTGTAGTGAGTGTGGTTTCCTTCTCCTCCTGACTGGTTATGCCAGTACTGAGTTGAGAGAGCTTAGCCTCCAGTTTGGCTATATTGTTGCATCTCTCACATGCGTTGGAATTTGTTGGGAGGAGGAGAGGGTTGTCTGTGTACATGAGGCAGTTGTAACATTGCCTCAAGATTCCCAGATTCACCAGCTGGACCGGAGAGGAGATTGACAACTGACCTTTGGACATGCTAGAATAATATTGGGAAGTCCTTAATAATTGAAAACAAGGGCCAGTGGGGAGTGAGGGTGTAGTGCTTTAAATTTTTAGTGCTGACTTATATAATTGCTTTAGTGAGCAAGTGCCAGGTAACTTAATTGCAATGTGTTACAGGTAACTTAAATGCAAAAATGACAAACAGTAACTTTCTTTCAAGTGAAACAAGGAAATAAGTAAAGTAAGCAATGCAGATATTTCCCTGGAACGTTTTATTACTCTCTCCAGTCTGCTACTTGTGTATTTCTTTCCACTCCCGTTCTAACTTAGACTGACTTCATCAGCCCCCTTTACTGGACCTTCACTCTTTTATCTCTCAATTTTTTGCTTACCTCCCCTTCTAGCCATCTTCTTTCCATCTCTTTCTACCTTTAGCTGACCTCCTATAATCCTCCTACCTTGGCATTTCATCACTATCCTGTTTCCACCCTCTCCTTTTTCCAACTGGACACTCCCACCCTTTACCAAACTCATAATACTTTTTCCAATCAAATTATATTCTATCCCCACTTTCTGTCTACCTTATTTTTCCCTTTTCCTCATCTTTAACTACTTAATTACCTGTTAAACTGCCAAACCTGCTCTTTTAACACTTGATACCAACAGATTTCTTGCTTCTGCAAATTTCCTAATCTGATATCATGACTACTGACTAACGATAATATTTTTTAACTTGACTATTGATGTCTCTTAACTTAA
Source organism: Protopterus annectens (assembly GCF_019279795.1). Classification (NCBI taxonomy): domain Eukaryota; kingdom Metazoa; phylum Chordata; order Ceratodontiformes; family Protopteridae; genus Protopterus; species Protopterus annectens. The sequence continues at coordinate 879,988,012 of NC_056726.1, forward strand.
CTTTGTATTTTAGATGCTGGAGCTTATCTCCTTAGCCGCTTAACTGAACTCTGTTTGTTTCCTACTCAGATGAGTCCAGGTAAACTGTATATTGTCTCAGTACATTTTGTTAGTATTAATTTAGAAATGTTTTTGTAAATGTATTGTCTTATTCTGATAGTGGAGCTTTTCTCCTCGGGCCTCTGCTGAAAATGGACATGTATCCAGCCAGATCAGCCCGGTTAACAAATGTAAAATAAATAAATAAATAAATAAATAAAAGATATCACTAGTGATCCATAGAAGCGCTGAGAAGCCTCATATTAGGTGGAATTAGCGTTCCAGGGAAATAACAAGCAAACAAACAACAAGCATATAAACAAAGCTAGATTCAGCAGGCCTGGATCTAGTCTATGCTACAGCAAACACGGTGTACCAATTTCAGTAAGATATAGTTCAAATATTCAGGCACTATAAACCTTTAACCATAAATTCCCAGCTCAGAAAGGCAGAGTCCAGCCTCTTCTCTCACAAGAGTGCAGACCACGAACCTTCTTAATGTAAAATAACTGGCCTGAAGCCCAAGTGCTTAAACCAGAACTAATACACTTTAAGAATAACAGACACTGGGCTCTCAATCAGCAGTTCCCAACTTAGAAGGATGAAAGCTACCTGTCCTGCCACCACAGTGCATGCCACAAACCTTCCTAATGTAAAACAACTGGTCTGAAGCCCAAGTGCTTAATCCAAAAGACTTAGAATGATAGCTACACTTTAATCAAGTTACTACCAAGCAGTAATAAATACAATTGAATACTTTAGAGAATGCCTGGATTAGTGCTCAAGTTACACAAACAAAGCTAGATCCAGCAGGCCCGAATCCAGTCTATGCCACAGCAAACAAGGCACCAACTTCAGTAAGAAGCAGTTCAGATATGCATGCACTATAAGCCTTTAACCAGAAATTCCCAGCTAAGAAGGGCAGAGTCCAGCCTCTCCTCCCACAAGAGTGCAGACCACGAACCCTCTTAATGTAAAATAAATGGCCTGAAAGCCCAAGTGCTTAAACCAGAATTAATACACTTTTAGAATAACAGACACTGAGCCCTCAATCAGCAGTTCCCAACCTAGAAGGATGTAAGCTACCTGTTCTGCCACTACAGTGCAGACCACAAACCCTCTCAGTGCAAAACAACTGGTCCAAAGCCCAAGTGTTTAAACCAAAAGGCTTAGAATGAGTTACACCAAGCAGTAATGAATACAATTGAGTAATTTTAAGATGATGCAAAAGTAAAATAAAGTTGGTAGAAACACAAGTACAGTAAAAGCAGATGAATTTTTTTTTTCTGAACAAGTGCTGAGATCAAAGAAACAGATTTGAGTGCCGAAACTAGAAAACTGGCTAGTTATAAGAAAAAAAAAACTAAGTTAGAAGGCTTCGCTCCAACACAGAAGGGCTTGGGGGCTCAGAAGCCTACAAATATTCTATACCACTTAACAGGAAAGGCAGGAAACAAGCTTAATTTTTTTTTTTGTTTCCCAGATGCTCTCTTTGTACACAGTAGGAGTGCCTGAAATCGGAATATGATCTCACTGCACTCAATTGAATGAGCAAATGAGATGGGCCCAGAAGGAGTATCCAAACACAAATTTACAAGAGGGGCGGGCAGTTTCAAGGCCACTAAGATTAACACCAAAACAAAAACAGGGAGGGTGAGTGGGACTAACTAAAGAGCAGAGTCAAAACTTCCAGTTCAGTTAATATTCCTGCAACACAGTTAAAATCAATTTAAATACTGTATTTTTTAAAAAAAAAAAAAGTGCAGATACAGGAACTTGAATTCTCTTATACATCCAGTTGAATACAGCAAGTTCTTAGCCAGCCAAAGCTGAGGTTTTTAAGCAGAAAATATTTCACACTGTACCACTTAAATAGGCAAGGACAGGAAATCAAAGAATGTGGCTACCTCCACACCTGTAATTACTAGCAAATAACAAAATTCAGCAAACACTGACTAACTTCCAGTTCAGTTAATATTCCTGCAACACAGTTAAAATCAATGTAATATCTAGGATATGATACAGCAGTTATGGGTAACATATGTTCACAGCCCGGGCATATGTTGGTGGGAGGTCCAATAAACAAACGTGTACCCCCCCCACTCCCCTAGTTAGGCCGGTGAGACATACAGACACGCAATAAAGGTAAATACACTACTGCTTCCAAAACCACTGGCAGGAAACTACCAGTGGAAGAGATCTGCAAGGTCTACACTTGAAACATGGACATCGATGTCCATGTGGGACACCAAAAATTAGTGATTGGAGCCAGGCCCTGTAATGATTGATGCAACCAGGCTGTAGATGTACATGGACCAGTAGGTTGTGCAAGCTTGATAACACATGGGTTGACACAACGTACGACACGTGTCCCATCCCGGGGAGACTGGACAGTATGTAGGGATGTGTTTATACCCCACCTGCGCCCACAGTAAGGATGAGTGCTGTAGAGGAGTGGCAGGTAGGGGAACTATGGGTATGCGATTATGGGCCTAGGCGTGCAGGTCTTGACTTGCAGAGCCATATTAGGACCGCCTCGTGGATGTAAGTAATATTCCAATGTGGGCATAGCAGACACCCATACCTCCCAAACCCTAAGAGCACATCCACTAGATAGTCCGTAAACCATTGGGGGAATACATAGGGACATACCACTGAACTGTCCCCGATTACCAGGGATGTCCGTGATTACGACTCAGAATCTAACTCTGTCCCACCTAAACCCTCCTAGAACTAGTGATATTAGGAGGAAAGGTGGTGGAATATATGTAATGAATAATGACAACATGTAAGAGTCATAAACAGCATGTACCTCAGACAATGTTTATGAATACATATACTCTGGGTCTGTCAATGTGTCAGGTTAATAGCACCAAACTTCTAAATGTGATACTGAGGTTGTTATGCAGTGTACCTGATTCAGTGTTAATTCTTCCCCATTCGTATGAGAGGTCTGATAGGGACAGAAAGCGCATATTCCGCCGACTACCGTAGAAAGATGATAGAATAATAGGTTGGGTTTACCACCTGTCCACCTTTGCGAGGGACACTCCCCTTTGGGCAGTTGTGTCCTACAAAATAATTGAAATTATGGCAAATCTCCTGAGATTTTAGGACAAAGATTTCCTATATTGTCTGTAGTAGTTGCATAAAACAATTATTTTGTATCTGAAACACCTAAATGTTATAAGAAACAGTATAAGCAACTATAATGCAACAAGAATAAGCTTTTATTTAGGCAAAACAGTGAAGTACTTTCCTTTGTACTGGCTGTAGGTATGTTTTGCCCTGCAAAATCTGACATCTCTTCATAAAGGTCCCATAGGGTTGCCATCTTTTCAAATGCCCAGAGTGGGACATGTTCTGTAGAAATGTCACATTTTCCAAGACAAAACATACCTACAGCTGTGCATAGTACAGAACTTTACTTTTTGCACAAATAAAAGCTTATTCTAGTATAATTTGAATTGCTTATGCCACTTCACATAACATATAGAAGTTTCATATATAAAATAATTGTTTTATGCAACTATTAAAGAAAACTTAGGAAATATTTTTATCCTGAAATCTCCGGCATTTGCTATGTCTTGATTTTTTTCACAGGACACAACTGCCTAAAGAGGGACTGTCCCTCGCAAAGTGGGACAGGTGGTAACTCTAAAGTCCCACCTTGGGCAACTGAAAAGGTAGCAACCCTATAATAGGTATGCTAAAGCATGACTCGGCCAATGAATGTGGGTCCCAAAACCCAATTACTTGTCTGTATTGAAGAGTCTCAGTTCCCATGTATCAGCCAGATGGGAGCAGATTGTAAGAGGAACACACAAATAATATGATTAAATCACTGTACAGGTCGCTTATTCCGTACAGTCGAACGGCATGCCGTCGCCTAATGGGAGCCATTCCCGATACTGTAGGCATGTAATCCGATGTAATATGCATCACAAGGTAATATTGCGGTCCTTGCTCCCACCCAGGTGTGTGAGTGTCAGATGCAAGCACCAATGTCGGTGCATTTGCAAGTGCGGGAGCGAGCAGGTGTAAGGCTGTTTTGCTACCAGTATGCAAGTATTGCACTGTTAAAGCAATGTAGAGGCTAACCAAGTGTAAGAAGCTGTAACCAGAGGTTAGCATTGCTTAACTCCACTCAAACCCATGCACACCCGCCCACAACTGCTTTAATGTGCCTTACTCCCTATGTATCCAATGGCCTTGTTCTGCCCTGCAACCAAATAAATGTCCTCTGCAAGGCTCGGAATCAGGACCCTGCACACACAGCTAATGTGATTTACCAATAAGCCATGGCAGATATACAGAAAACGGACAGTACCACAAACATATCATACAGTGCAGTCATTCAAAAGTATAGGAATGTATCCCATCCTGTAGATGTATATGTGAGTGTTTGTGTCCAGCATATAGGTACATACATATATAGAGATATATCAGGAGCATACCATGTGGCAACAAAGCATTACAAACGAATGAAATGGGAAACACCAGTGATGCCTGTATTATGTAGTGGGGTTGTTCTATGTAATCTCAAGACTCCCTCAGACAGACATGTGTCATTCATACATGCAAACAGTTGTACATTGGCCGTATGCATCACTCTGTGCATGTAATGTACATTAAAACAACAGTACCTGTCCAATCATTATGTGTGAACAGTACTCTTGCAAGGTGCTGTGTGCAACATCATCATCATGGTAAAGGTAAATGGGGTAACCATAGAGGGACTGGCAGTGTTGTGTGTACAATGGGGTTGTCCTCATCATGTGTACCTGGACCATTTAAGAGTGATGTGCATACCAGGACCATGCGCCTGAGGGACAGGGGTGAGGATAACAGGAGTATGTTGTGCGTATTACAAGGGTTACATTTGTCCAGTGGGCACGTGTGTGAAATGGACAGCTATGTATAGGGCAGATGTTGTCCTAGGAGCCAATTGGCCTTATGTTTCCGTAGTGTGAGGGTCAGATGTGGGGAAAAGAGTGTAGGTATGGCCGTGGAGGATAGGTAGGGTAGGATCACAGACAAGACAGCATACAGGGTTGGTATATGATGCATGTGGGGGGATACACCTCAGACGGGGATGGGAGTTCGGCATTCACAAGCCTATGGGAACAGTGGGACAGAGCTCCCCAGCCATGGGCAGCTGCCACTGCACCTAAACAGTTGCAAAAGAGGCAGTGCTGGGGGCTGTCCAGGAGGGGCAGCATCACCCTGTAAATGTGAAACTCTGCCCTTGAGCTTGCATATCTGGCTTTGGAACCCCTTAGTGAGCCCTCAATGCAACACGTCCGGGACCGCACAACAGCAGACATGTACATGTCTGGTCCTGCTCCCAGGGGGAACATGCCTCATCCTCAGTGGTGGTACCACCAGAAGGTGGTGCAGAGCCAACAGAGGTTGATGTCCAAGGCTGGGCCCCAGATGTGCTAGTGCCCGGTGCCATGGTAAGCTGAAGTGGGACAGGAGGTCCTGCCGGGACCTCCCAACCCATTCAGCCTATGGTGTTGCAGTTTAAACCCACATATAGCTTAGTGATAGACAACAGCATACAGGATTACCTACAACAGTATGCATAGATATTACCATCAACCCAACACAACAGATGGTATGCATTTGCAGAGGGAGCACAACACATGCATATATACTGCATGCCATCTGTAGAATTTGTAGTAGACATGTGACCGTAGCTATGAACAGTTTCCCATTATTGGCTTGTCACTGAGAACCCCAGACAGTGGCTGTCATACCACTGTTTCATGTGACATATGTCCAGTCAGGGATGCAATGGCAGTAACACATCCCTATCATCATGTACTGTCTGCAATCCTCACACTATGCTCCTGCTGTGCACAGATGCGTGTTCAGTGTGTAACACAGGAAACAAATGGCTCCACACACTGACCAGTTCACAGATGACCTTACAGATGGGGCTCCCTCACGAACAGAGTACTGTCATGTCTGTATTAAAACATGCAGAATAGCAATTACCACACACAACATGTTAAACAGGCAGTAGTCTCAATGCAGCATAGCTACACTTACATGCTGTAGTCATGTGTGGCACATCATCCTTCTGTCTTTAGGCTATTTCCCACTGTGTATGATGTTTGAGGTACATCCAGATATCATCTGTGATGCTGTTTCAGAACACCACATCCAGGTACTGCTCACAGCGACTGTCATGGACAAATACCAACATGTTTTTCCTAGATAGTGTACTGTGTTTATCATGCGAACGGCTATGGGAACACCATCACATCCGTTCCACATGCAATCAGCTGGAGGAGGACTGCAATAGGTGCAGAGGCTATCACCTGATCATGTCCATCACTTACAATACACATGCTGCTGCTGAGCAGGTGTACACCTTCACATCCACCAGAGAGTGTGTGGGTGGGACAGGCAAAGTACACCAGAGAAAGACTTGGAGACTTAACCCTAAGCATTGTCTGCCACACACCTAACAGTACAGGGGTCAAACCCTGACTGACTAGTCATTATTGCTACATGTGCATGACGTTACTACATGTGCCACAAAGGCGACATGTTGCTGTGCTGTAAGAACATATATGTGTGTAGGTGAGTGACATCTGCAACAGAGATATAGTAGACATACATTAGGTGTGGCGCACATGGCTGTCCACACGAACGGATGCTATTGTCACCACAACCACACTCTCTAATGGACTCACATTGACACTCTTTGCCAGGGCCACATATACACAACCTAACTACTTAGTTTGCCACACTACAGTAATGCACAAGACTACATGCACCACATGGGATATCTGGAGGTTCTATGGGCTAGGGCATATGAAAGTGTTTGACATCTGTTGGTATGCCAATGAGGGTTATACTGGGAGTGACTGTGGTTGGGAGCATCATAACCCACATGCAGACACAAGGTGCCAGTACTGACATGCATGTATGCATTGCTTCATGGGTGTGTAATGGTTGGCTGTGCAAGATGGCTGTACAAGGCTGGGTGAGGGGTAATCCTTGGCATCACATCACCCGACAATGGTATGCAGTGCAGTACAGGGGTGTAGTGTCTGCAATGTCTCACACCGATGGGTACTGCATGATCTGCCCTGACATTCTGGTTACCAATGTGTATGGCCATAGCTTTGCAATGCATGCCATGTCTGTGTTTGATAGTCCTTCACATGGACATTGCCTGGGATGTGCATGTCCCACAGTACTGTACAGTGATATGTACAGGTGTACCTGGTTTGGCAGGCACATGTTGCGTACACAGACTGTTATCCCTCAATATGCCAATACTGGCCTGGTGTGGCAAAACCTGCTTATAGTGAGCAGGTCAATCCTGCACCTGCATTGATAGTATGATACAGGTATTCCCTGGTGTTAGTGCATTGGTCCATACAGGGCACATGTGTACGGCATTGTATGGCCTCTGTGCATCACATTTGATGGCACCACATATGTTGCAGGTTTCCAGTGGGGAACACAGTGAAGGCACAATGTCCGCAAATATGTGCCTATTGTACTGCTGTACAGGGTGCCATGTCCACTGCAGCCCACTACATTCACACCATGCCTACTATCTGTCATCAATGTGCATGGTATTAGCAACATAGCAGGATATCCTAGGCAAGTGTGTTTGTGCATGGCACATGGGTACAGAACATATACAGGGTACTAGTAGGGTTGCATACTTTCTTCACCAGGCCTTTTGCCAGATATAGGGGTATGGCTTGCCAACACAGTCCCATGGCTGACTGGCAGCTGTACTCCTCGTGAGGTAGCCAATGTGTCATAAGACAGACACCATATAGGAAAACTACAAAATCCACTCCCCAACATGTCCAGTGGTTAGATACTCACAGCCACCTCTACACAGGCTGTGACAGACAAACACACACTTGCCATGTCCTGTATACAGACCCCTACCTACCGTATCACACTGCAAAAATTCGCTTTTGGGCATGCGCTACTGTGAATACTGGGTTACAGCACACGTACAGGTGTATGCCTAGGTGGGTGACAGCAGCAAGATTGACAAAGGTGGTCATGTGATTTGTACAGAGAGTGCATAGTCTACAAAGCACTGTACTTGTCTCATGAAGGCAGACACACACAGACACACACACACACACACACACACACACACACACACACACACAAGTTGGCAAGTCTGGGATTAGAACACCAACCCAACTAATTTATCACACTACAGCATTACACAGTTACAGAATGCACTACCAACATTACTGGGTCACAGCACTCCCAGAGGTGTATTTCTAGGTGGGTGACATAATCAGCCTTGCCAAAGGTGGGTATAGGAATTGTATGGAATGTGTGCAGTCTAAAAGCATTATTCAGTCCTCAGGCAAATGGAGACAAACACACACACACACACACACACACACACACTTAGCAAGTCTGGAATTAGAACACTGACCTAACTACTTTATCACACTACAGCATTACGCAGTTACAGAACACCAAGATTACTGGGTCACAGCACTCCCAGAGGTGTATTTCTAGGTGGGAGACATCATCAGTTTTGCCAAAGGTGAGTATAGGAATTGTATGGAGTGTGAGCAGTCTAAAAGCATTATTCAGTCTTCAGGCAGACGGAGACAAACACACACAAACACACTTGGCAAGTCTGGGAGTAGAACACCGACCTAACTACTTTATCACACTACAGCATTAGTCAGTTATAGAACGTGCTACTGACATTACTGGGTCATAACACTCCCAGAGGTGTATTTCTAGGTGGGTGACATCATCAGCCTTGCCTTGGTTATAGGAATTGTATGGAGTGTGAGCAGTCTAAAAGCATTATTCAGTCCTCAGGCAGATGGAGACAAACACACACACACACAAACGCCAGTGGTGGGAACAGAACACCTGCCTATCTACAGATCACTATTACAATAATACATAGTTACGAGTCACGCCACACAGACTACACATTTCAAGGCTGTCATTATGACCTTCTAGGAATGCGGACATCAGCACTGATGCTGGCAGTTAAGATGTACATACCTGTGAACCTGTGTGCTTAAAGTAGGAATCCATCCTGACCTGGAGTATGCCCATCTGTGGAATGGATGACTACTATCACTATACAGGGTTACAGTGGCCATGCCCATACACATAGAGGCACATAACCAACACAAGGTGTCACTGGGCATGCTCACACACTTAGTAGCACAGGGCTGTTCGGAAAGCACTATGTATCCATCTACACAAGGTTATACTGGGCATGCTCATACACTTTGTAGCACAGGGCTGTTTGGGATGCACTCTGATTCTAAACACGGAAGGCCACAGTAGCCATGCTATTACAGTTAGACGTAAAGAATACATTGTAATGGACTCTGGTGTTAGTAGTTGTCATTGTTAGCAGGAGCGCTGCACTACATATATCTGACACTGGTCTTATACACAACGTCTGCTGCTGTCCGTCACCTTAGATGTACCATTCTATACCAAGCACAATACTATGACTAGCAGTGATGTCTTGCTAGCAGTAGCAACTGCTTGACTAACACAATGAGCCAATGTTCGGTTGTAATTACAAGGTTGTCCAGTGTTTGTCATTCTGGGATGACATGACTGAAAGTAGACAGGCCTTTGTCACAAATCACATGCATCCATGATTCAAGGGAGTGGGGATAATGCCTAAGTCGCATTCATCCATATAGTGCCATTCCAAGGCAAATGTCCTAAACACAGGATAACACCCTGACACCTAGATGACAACTGCAGTGTATGCTTATGCTAACCAGTGCTAGATGTGTAGCATCCGTAATCACAGCTGCTCACTGTAGATTGAACAATGGGGAGTACTGACATCTGTGCAGTGAGGAACACCTGGCTGAAGGCTCTGTAGTGCACAATAGCACTACCACCATATACCTCAGAACCAGACATGTGGGCCATAACACAGGTATGGACCGCTTCAGGTGGTGGTGTCCCCACATACATAAAGGCCACTCATATGTACTGACCGGTACTCCTACAAAAGGCATTACAGATGAGTCAGGTGCAGGACACAGTGTCATATGCTGCATTCTAGGATGTAAACCTCAGACACCACCATGCCCTCGGACAACCAACACACATCCATACATGTGGTAGGACATATAATAGTACACCACCATGTGACCCTTGACTAGTAGACTGTACCAAGCTCTGCATCAACTGTGCAGAGTACCCATGTATGACACAGTTGCATCATGTGTTATACAATGCAATGATACCACTGTCAGTAACCAGGTTTGCTGTACACCTACCAGGGGCCATCGGTTATTTACAGCATTAGCAGATGACTGTTGCTGTACACCAGTAAACACCCTCATGTTTGGATATGACATACATGTACCTGCCTTGGATATGTACATGCCACACACATATGACATATATGTAAATAGCATAGCTGTTGTTCTTCTTTGTGCAGACAGGTGGCTACAGCCATTACACACATGCACATGGAATGTAGGGCCATGGCTGCTGAATGCTAACAGTACATAAGGTGTGATATCAGTGTTGACAGAGGTAACATTCCCTCTGTACTGGTCACCTATTACACCTATCATATCATACAACAGTCCATGTGTCATGTATGTCATTACACATGTCCATCAATTGCAATGCCTACAAACATGCTCAAATGACAGGATTGTAGGGCCTACACACATGTACATGTAGTGGTGTGCATTCAGATACCATGTGTGTGCAGTTGCTGATGTATGCAGGTGACGTGTATCTTAGTACATCAAGCAGCTGCAATGCAGCCTCAACATTGCCAACTGTATATGGTGATATGCCAAAAGTACGGAAAGATGTACCTCAGGTATGGACAGATGTGTGGACTTAACTAAGTGGTGGGGCATCTTTGCAGATGGATATTTGCTGAGGGCAGCTCACAGGTGTGTCACAAGCGGTCCTACAATAACCTGTGTAACTGGTAAGCAATGGTTTGGTTAATTGAAGGGCAACACACATAACATAGACAGCGGTCAGGGTGACACCGAAGGTAAATCACTTGACACCTGTAACAGTTAAGACCTCCCATGTGCATATATCAGCACAGTTGCCAAAGGAAGCATCAGTACACTTTGTAATGCGTGCAATACTGCTGTAAGTCTGTCATACATATCATAAGATAGTCAGGTGTTTGATTTACAGTACTGGCATGTGTGGTTGTGTGTGTGTCCATATATGTCACGTATGGTGAGGAATACATCTCAATTGTTACTCACTCTCCTGTACACTGTTGTAGACATCTGTACAGACTGCAATGTAGAAAGCAGGACATAGGCTGGGGTGTGTATCTCACACATGTGAGGTCTCTGTATGTGTGTGACATAGGTGTATTCAATAGTGAATGCCACAATGTGTGTGTGTGTGTGTGTGTGTGTGTGTGTGTGTGTGTGTGTGTGTGTGTGTGTGTGTGTGTGGAGTGAGGATGTATGTTACCATAGTGAACTGTTAAGACCCCTCCCCCCATCCAGGTAATGCAATCTACTATCCGTGTTGATGTCCCCGATCTTAGGCCATACTGACTACCTGTACATGTGTATTCTCTGTGGTGTGTCATGTAGGTGCACAGTACTGTAATGATTATTTGCACATAGGCAGTGGTCCTCACCTCAACAGTAGGAATTGTGTGTGTGAGTGTGTGTTATTGTGTTGGTGAATCCATGAGTGTGTGGGTCTGTTACTGCGTCACTGAATACATGTGTGTCAATACCTGAGTGTGTGGGTGCAGTTGTGTGCTTGCATCCTGTCATGGGAACGTGTATTACTGCTTCCCAATGAGGCATCACACTTCCCACTGGCCTCTTCCCTTGTCATTAGCTAGACCACTCTCTTACCTCACCACTCCATGTAACTGTACCTGTGATGTCACCCAGTATGAATGTCATGTCTGTAGCCACAGTAGCTTAATATACAGCTATCATGCTCTTGGATCAGTAGACGTGTTTGGAATGTGGGACATTCTAACTGTGATGTGGAAGCTACAAAGTGCATGCTGGTATTTTCATACATACCTGTGAGTAGTCCACATTTACATATGGGTCACTAACTGCAAACACTGACATCCACCGGCACGTGCAATTAGACCTGAAGGAGGAAAGCAGAACATCATGACCAACATGCAGATACTGTTGTTACACAAGACACGTACTGTTACAGTACGAAAAGCATTGTAAACCTGTACTACATGGTATGTCTGCTGCCTGTCAACAGTACACAATAATTGTAATCTACACTTATCTTCCTAGTCTGTTCACCTTATGCATCAGACCATATGAGCATGTCCTTGAACCGATGATGTGGATGACAAGGATGCGGCACAGGCACCATCATATGCACAGGGTGATAATGTTTGCCAGAGGCTTAGGCTGCAGCATTGGATGACATTATGTGTGTGGGTTAGGGCCTTTGATCTAATTGGGCGTGTGTGGATGTTATGCATGTGTGTGTTGCGGTGCCCTACATATGTTTCCAGTGTGTGTGTGTATGTATGCACACAGTTCCGGCATGTGTCTGGCCTACACAGGGGTATTATTGACAGCTGCAGACTGCGCAGTCCAGGTTTTACAGTTCACAGTATCCGTGACCTGTGCCTGCCAGGGGTTGCACGAGCACTACCAGGCAGAGGTGCAGATTGGGTACTATCTGATGACACATCTCCACTGAAACCGTGTCCCTGTTGGGACCGTCCAGGGCCACATGCACATGACCTGCTGTGTTGTAGTGTGGACAGCACAGAACCAGCTGCACTGCTGCTGCTACTGCCACTGTGGGAGCGAGCATGTGAGGTAGCTCATTCACGTAGACCTGAAACAGGTGATGTAGCAGGCCTAGTTCCATGTGCCCGACACCTCACTCCTACCAGATGTAACAACACAGACAGCTTGCACTTGCGGATTGTCATGCCACGGTCAAGGACTCCAACTATGTCACCCAATCGTCTATCCAAAGCTTCAGCAATCTGCTGTTGAGCATTTACCATTGCCTGGATGTTGTTGTTTAAAGAACGGACAGCAGCCCCCTGAAGCCTCTGATCTTCTCTGTTTTGCCATTCAGCACGTGCCTGTGCCTCCATTACAGCCTGAAACATGTGTCTGGTGACACCAGCTGCTGCGCTCTGCCTTGCAGGGCCATGTTGGCCAGAGGTCCTACTATGAACAGCACTGGCCATCTGCCTGTGTGGGGCATCACCAGTCAGTTGGCTGACACCATGGTGTACAGGCACACCTTCCATAGCCCCCACACTTTCCTGTTCCAAGCTACCACACACCAACTGTCCTTCCTCTATGGCCACTGGTGATGGGGTATGTGTAAGCATGAGATCTGTGTGCGGGGATGAGGGGGATATAGGTGGAATGGCAACCAATGGCATAGATTCAGCCGCTGACAACCCTGCCTGTGCCTCAATCATACGTTCATCATCACTGCTAGAGTCTGTGGGGACACTAACATCAGATGGACCACAGGAGGGGAATGCACCTACATCACCTGTGAGGGGCAAACAAGAACTGTACATTACACTCTATACAATAGATGCACACACGCAGACACATACACACACAGACACGCAGATACACACACACAGACACACACACACACACACACACACACAGAGACACACTCACACACCCATACACACACACACACACACACACACACACACACACACACACACAAACACACACACACACACATACAGACACACAGACACACATAGACACATGAAAACAGACACACACACACACACGCACACACATTTCAACAGAAACCCCTGCAAAAACACAATCATAGTGTATTAGCATACAACCCCCCTGTTACACCCGAGGCCCGCCCGGTTCAGACATGTGTGGTGGTTACCTTACAAACCCTGGGTTGACAACGCTGCATGTCAAAACAGAACATGCAAATTTCCCAAAAATAAATGGGGAAGGTGCCCAAATCCCCTGTTGCTGTTTCCCACAGGTTAAAAGACAACGATGTGGTATGGCCTTGAAATCAACATTTAGTATACATGTGATTCGACAAGTTCATGCCCTACTGTTTAAACAAAAAAATTTGGTGTCCCCGTCAAATAAAAAAACCCGTGGGGAATGGTGCCCAATGAAGGGGATTGGTTTTCCCCTCAAATCTGCAACCCTTTGGGTGGTTTCCTGGCCATTGGCCCGGGGCATGGGGATCTTTTTGCCCAAAACATTGGTTTCAACACACAACCAACCAAACAAACAACAACGGGGGGAATTTTGACCCAGCAAGGGTGTATTAAACCCCCTGATGTGGAATGTTCAGGTACTGGGGTATGGTGACACCCGATTTCAACCATTTTGTGGTGGAATTATGCCCAAAATGGCAAACCCGGCCTGTAATGTCTGTGTTCCACACCAAAAACCAACACAAACCAAGGGACCCGGGGGCCAAAGGGCTGACACCAAACAAAATTACTGTTTGTTGGGGTTATGTTTTGGATCCTTCCCGGTGTGTGTCATTTTTGGCCAAAATTTTTCAACACATTTTTTTGTTTGGAAAAATTGATGTCAAAGCCCCCACAAAGGGATGGCAAAGGGTGGATGTTTGGTTTGGGAAAATTTTTCAAAAGGCCCTGTTGGACCCCCTTTAAAAGTATGGGCATGTCAAAAGCACATCACTTTTACTTTGGGGTTGCCCCATGTCCTTCTGGCCATCCCCCAGGGCCCCTGTGTGTACTGTTTTTTTCCCCAAAATTTTGTGGGGTTTTATTTTAAAATGTCCCCCGTGGCCCTTCCCCCCATTGATGCAATGTCCACTTACAAACAGGGGGGTTTAGGCAAATTTTTGGTTTAAAAGTTTGGTATTTTGGGTAGTTTTGGATATTAGGCCAGTTTTGGCCCGGCCCCCTAATTATGGACATGTTAAATGGACATCAATTTGTGCATTAAGAGGGTAAAAAATAACCGGGGAACCTGTGGGCTGGCCATAATCCGGGGGCCTTGGAGTAAAAAGTTTGTATTTCCCCCTGTGTAGTTCTACTGAAGTCATGTTCCCTAACCCGTAAAAGACCCCCAAAATTGGGGATGCACAGTGTCCAAAACAATTGGGAATAAGTTTGTGGGTTTCATGTTTTTGGTGTTTTACATATTTCAAATACACATGGGGAACCATTGGAAAAATTGAAAGGGGCCGTATATTTACCCGGCCCAAAATTAGGTCAGTGGTTAAAACCCCCCCTCCCCAAATATCGGCTTTAAAAAGGGGTTTTATTTTTCCCGGGGTTTCCCCAATTTGGGGGTGCTTCCCCAGTGGGGTGGGGGGGGGGTCCCAAATGGAGTTCCCGGGAATTGATTTATTTTTTCCCTGCCCAAAGATTGTACAGGGTGGAAAGTGCTTTTTAACACATTAAAACCCCCTTCAAAGCCATACAGGGTATGTGTGCATTTCACAGGTAAAAAACCCTATTTTTAGGGATGGGGGGGCCCCCCTTGGGGGATAATGCCTTGCAATGGAATGGGAAAAATTTAAAATTGGGAAAAGGCACAGTAACTAAGGAATAAGGTTTTAAATGCATAAGTGAAAATTTTTTAACAATTTAAAAGGCTTTTAAAAATTTGAAGACACCCACCTTTTTCCCCAATTTGCCCCAAGGTTTGGATTTTCCCCCAAGGGTGTCCCCATTGGGCCTACTCCTTGGGTCTGTTTTAGTGGGGCTGGGTTGGTGGCCCACCTTTGCACCTTGTTCCCTTTGGGAATTGATTGTGTTTTCACATTAAAGATTCCCGTTAAAAAGTGTCCCCGCAACCTTTTCCTGGGGTTTAAAGTTTTGTTTTGGGCCCTAACATTAACCCTTCAAAGTTCCATCCCCAGGGGTCCCCTTTTCCTGTGATCCTGGGCACTGGCTGGGGGAAAAGGAATCAATATTGCATGTAAGGGAAAAAAATGAGGCCCCAAACCCCCCAAGCGGGATGGGGAAGCCCTTGCACAGGCTTTCCCGGGGCCAAAAATGGAGCAGGCCCCATAACTTCCCCAGGGAAGAAAATTTTCCCGGGCTAACCCGCTGAAAACAAAGTGCACTTTTTACAAATTAAAAAGTTGGGGTTTGAAATTAAAGGGGCAAACCCAGCATGTTGGGGTCCAACAAATTTGCCCCTAAATGGTTTGGGTTGGATTTTTACACCAAATATGGGTTGGACCTGGGTTTTTTCATTGGGTCATCTCCCTGTGGGATGGGGTTTGGGGGGTGGGGGGCCCTTTTGTTTTTCCTTTCCCCGGTTTTTCTTACCTTAGGGAATGGCTGGAAAAGTTCCAATTAAAGGAGGCACCCTTTTCTGTTATTGCCAATAAAAAAATTACATTTGGCCCTTAAGGGACAATGCCCGTGACCCTTCAACTTCCTTAGGAATTTTTAAAAATGGTATTGTGTTTTCCCATTTTAAAAATTACCAAAATTTTAAAACAAGGTTCAACCAATCCCTTACCTGGGTTAAAAATTTTTACATACAAATTTTTGGGTAGCCAAATGGTATTTTCCCCCAATTTGGAAAAATTTAATATTAGGGATGTCCAAAGTCAACTAGTGGCTATTAAAGCCCCGGGCCAAGAAAGTCTTCCCCAGGAAGAAATTACCTAAACCCGTAGTGCACTTTCTGGGGCCAAAAGGGGGAAAATTCCCAAAAACTGACCCACAGGGTTAAGGAAACATTTACCAACCCCATCACACCCTGTCTAAAATTCACCCCTAACCCCAAATGTAACAAACTTTGAAATTTTAAAAGGGCCCGGGTCCGCAGCAGGGGTTTCCATACAAAGGTGGAAAAGCCCCCGAAATAGTGTTTAACCCCAAGTTGGTAACATTCCAACACATTGGGGTTAATGGGTTTATTTAGGGGAAGGCCCCCTCCCCGGGTAAAAAAGGGGGAAGGGGATTGGGTTTGGGTTGGGCCCCTGAAAATCCAATCCCTTAAAAGGAAATATTTATCTGTATTGGGGCCTTTTGGGGTTTAATGGCCCGGAAATTATCCCCATACATGGGAAAGGAAACCCCGTCTGATTAAGGGGTTGCCACCCCGCCTACCTGCCTTTGGGAATAAACCATACAGGAAAAAATTTCCCAAGGGTGCTTTTTTAACAAACCCGTATCCTTTGTTGGGAATGCCTGGTGGAACCCCGTTTAAAGGTTATGGGGGATTAGTTCTTTAAGGTTTGGCCCCATAGTGCCCTTCTTTTGGGAACTCAAAAAAATTTCCCCCATAAAAGGAAAACAAAACAAACTTAACTCAAGCAACTTTTTGCCCCACCCCTCCTTTAAAAGAAATGGTTTTAATATTCCGGCAAGGTCCCGAGGCAACTCCCGGTTCTCTCCCTTTCCCCCCTTTAATGGAAACCGGAAAACCCAAGGGAATGTGCCCTTTCATTGGAACCCCCCCCCACCCATTACACAAACCTTGAGGATGCAAATTTTCTGGGGAAACCAAAAGGGAGCTTTCTCCCCCCCCCGACCCTACCCCCCTTTTTTTGGGTCAAAAATTTGGGCAAACCCCAAAAAAAACCCCCTAATGGGGTTTACCCAAAAACCCCCCCATTAAACAGGGGGAAAAAAGCGGTTCCCAATAATAACCCTTTTTGGAACAAAACCCCCAAGCCCCAATAACACCCCACCCCCCCAACAAATCCCGTGGGAATTTCCCAAAAGAGTCCGGTTCAACCAAATAATTTTTCCAAAACCCAACCCTAAAAACCCTTAATTCCCCTTGCCCCCCCTTGGCCCCGGGAAATATTTCCCAAAACAAACCCGGCCTTTAAAAAGGAAAAAGGGGGAAATTCAGCCCCTGTAGGGACCCAAAAGTTTCAATTCTAATCCTCCCCAAACAATTTTAAATTTTAAAAATCTGGTCATTTCCCCGGGTTAATTGGAACCCTGGGGTCCCCCTAAAATGAAAAAAGGAAAACATGGAAAAAGGTCTATCTTTGGGAGGCCCCGGGAAGCTGAAAAATTTTCCCCTTTGCCCCAAATAATACCGGAAAAAAACTATTTTTCCAAACAAACCCCAAACTTCTTTTTTTAAAAATTTTAAAAGGAAAGATCTGTCTGGTTGGGAGAAAATTACAGAAACCAAAGATTTTCCAACCTTTTCCCGGGCCCGATAGGTAAGGCTCCCTTTCCCCCCCCCCTAAAGTGGGCCTTCTTTAAAAGGAAGGTCAAATCCCTTTTTCACCACCATAAAAGGAAAAGGCCAAACACAAACCTGGGAAGCAAAATCCCCCGGGTGGAATCAAATTCAAAAGAAATCCCCCCCCCTTTTAATGGAAAATAGTACTTAAAGGCTTTTTGGCCCCCGGAAGGCCCCGAGAGACCCCTCCCCAAAGGGGGAAACCCAAGGGACCTTTTGCCCCAACCTGGGGCACCCCAAGGTTATTTTGGGGAAACATCTGGGCCAAATACAAACTTTTCCTCCAAACCTTTTCCTCCCAAAAAATTTTCTTTTTTAACAGAAACCCCCAAACCCCAAATTTTCTTTTCCCCTTGATGAGGGGAAATTTTTCCAAAAAACCCTTACTTCAAAATTTCACCTTCCCCCTGGATTAACGGGGAAAACCCCCTCCACCAACCCTTAACCCCTTTCTGGAAATTTTCCAAATGGGCCCCGGGCAAACCCCCACAAGGGCCCCTAGGTTCCCTTTACTGTTAAACCAAAATTAAAAAAAAAAAAAAAAAAAAAAAAAAAAAAAAAAAAAAAAAAAAAAAAAAAAAAAAAAAAAATATAAAAAAAAAAAAAAAAAAAAAAAAAAAAAAAAAAAAAAAAAAAAAAACACAAAACCCCCCCCCCCCCCCCCCCCCCCCCCCCCCCCCCCCCCCCCCCCCCCCCCCCCCCCCCCCCCGCCCCCCCCCCCCCCCCCCCCCCCCCAAAAAAATTTTTGGCCCCCAGGGCCCCCAAAAGGTCCCCCCAGGAAAACCCCCCTTTCCCAAAAAAGGGTTTTGGGGGTATATACTTTTCTTTGGGAAAGGGTAAAAAGGGCCCCAAGCCCAACAGGAAAGGGGCTTTTTGGCTTTTAAAAGGGTTTTGAAAAACTCCTTGGATAACCATAGGCTAAACACCCTTGATATCCACATCCTGCCCCCACCCCCCATTAAGGAAACCACAGTATAATATTTCTACAAAGTCAACTTCATGCTTCTTAAAATAGAAGTGGTGAACTTCATGACACCCATGTAGATGGACAATACTGTTACAATTGCTGAATCCTACACAAATGCACTCTATAAGCACTTACACAAATGCATGGATCGTACTATCCCAAACAGAACCAAGACGCTATACTCCTAATTAAGGAAGCCAATCTGGTGGTCCTCTGCCATAAGCAAACTGTACAACAGAAGGAAGACACTGTTGCAAAAGAGAGTACAATCCCATGCTCCCTGGTCAGCCTCAGTAAAAAGCTGAGATCCCTTATAAGATCCTCCAAAGCTAGCTACGGAAACAAAACTGCCACTAATTCCAAGGACAACCACAAAGCATTCTTTAGCTCTGTCAAATATCTCAATGTCAACACCCAGATCTGCTCTGAGTTACAGCACAAAGGCACGAACATTACAGAACCAACTGATATTGCCAACATCCTGGCAGATAGGTACAGTGCTACCTTCCCCCCTCTCACCCCCTAAAGTGGCCATATCTAAACAGGAAGAATGCAGAGTCCCTGTAATCACAACTACGCAGGTAAAAGCTGCACTCTCTAAAGCCAATATCACATCATCCATGGGACCGAACAACATCCCAGGCTGCATTTTATACAAACTTCAGAAAGAACTGGCTCCCCACCTATGCACCATGTTCAATAATAGCCTCACATCAGGCTTTGTGCCCCCTGAATGGCACACAGCAGCAGTTATCCCACTCCACAAAGGTGGCGCCACAACGAACCACGGCACCTATTGCCCTATAGGCCTGACTAGCCTGGTCTGCAAGGTTATGGAGCACATCATCATGGATCTCAGTCACAGAGACATTGGGTACCTCCAAACCTTTGACCTCTTCCAGTTTGGCTTTGTTAAGGGCAGACCATGCCTCCTAAACCTGGAGGACATGTTTGAGACAGTTACCAAGGCATTAGATGAGGGTAAGGAGGTCCACACAGCTTACCTTGATCTCTCAAAATCTTTTAACACCATTCCCCATTCTGGTATCATCGACAAACCCATCCACCTGAACATTAACCCCTATGTCATGAGATGGTTTGAAAAGTGGCTCACGGACAGAACCCACACAGTGGGAGGTGTATACCCTAGGTCTGACTGTAAACCAGTTAGAAGTGGCGTCCCCCAGGGCTCAGTCCTAGGACCCCTTATGTTCGGTATATACTTTTCTGAGGTACAGGCAAGCACAGGAGGGCTTTGGCTGAAAAGGTTTGAAGACGACTGCAAACTAGGGGCCATAATTGCCTCCCCAGCTGATACAGACACCCTCCAGAAGGGTCGCACTGAGACAGATACCTGGTGTCAATATCATAGCCTCAAGCTGAATGCCAAAAAGTGCATAGTGATCCCCTTTGGATAAAACTAATTACCCGCGGACTACCACATAAGTGCTAGTCCCCTACATACAGAAAAGGTAATAAGGGGTCTGGGAACCCAAGTAGATAGCAATCTCTCTTTCAATAACCGTAATGCCAAGGTGGTTAATATATCCTTCTATGTGGCCCCCCTAATCTCTAACGGGTTCGCATCCAGAACAAAGGAGGCCATTGTGCTTCTCTACTCATGACTTATTAGACCCATTAAAGGATACAACACCCCATTTGGGATGTACCTTACAAGACAACTGCAACAGCTTGGAAGACCACAACAGTACCACACCAAGAGGATTACTGACCTCAAACAGATGACCTATGCAGTCCAACTAAAGAAACTCCAGCTGTACTTGGTTGCATACCACGTACTCACAGGTGATCTCTGCTTGACATACAAGGCCCATGTCCAACCCAGTATTGCTGGATATGCTCGCCCTAAACCAAAGCCCCTGAGAGCCACATGCTCTAGGGATATACTCCTAACCACAACGATAACTAGGACATGCTGGATGGATAGATTCCTGACCCAGAGACTCCTCATGCTTTGGAACATGATTCCAATGTACATCAGGCAGGGCCCATCACTAGCACTCTTCAAGAGAAACCTTGACAGGTGGATGGGAGACAGACATGTACCCCAGGGATCACTGCAGTGGCTCTGCTGGACAGAGGCACAAGGAACTAATGGCTCTGCCATACAAGAGGCACAGGGAACTAACCTAAGGGGGTGGCGGAAACCAACACACTCCAGCTAGGCTTATAAATACCCTTGGGCAAACAGCCTAGTACTTACCTTTGAACTTATTACATGTCTTATGTGCATGGATAGTTAACTAGCTCTTCAATTTTACTTTGCTATCATGCTGATAAACTGTCAGGTGACTACAAGTCATATATATCCTGTTATTGTGTATTGTAAATGCCAATAGACATAACTAATGTTTGCCTAACATAACAGTAATGCTATGTAAATTGTAATACATATCTGCCTACAATACTGTACATTACACAGTTATTGGCACAATATCCCACAATGCAAATCAAAATTGCACAGTAGGCCAACCTTCGACATGTTATTCTCAGTAATACACCCATACATATGCCTACTGTTACAATATATCAGCATATACTATCCCCTGTTACAGCACGTACTTGTTGGACCAACCCTGCCACTGACAGCAGCTGGTGAGGAATATTTGGGTTCAAAGCCCTTATATAGCATCCCTTGTGGTGTATGCAGTGTTTGCCTTGTGACCTACAGCAGTACACACATAAATACTACAAGCGTTACTATGCTCAACAACACATCACTACAAGATAACTGTTTCCACTATATGCATTGCGTACACTTTAAATATTACAGAACAGGTACTACATACACAGACATACTGAGTGTTCTACATACCTTATTAGTAACCCGAGGTGTCGTTGACTATTATTTCAATCCTTTTCAGTTTGTGTTTCAATCTTCTTTGTAATGTTCTGCTGGTATATACAGATGATTTGAATGTGGGATAAGCCATCCTTTTATAGTTAAATATTGGTAACATGTGCTATCCTGACCACCAATCGGTGCTCCAAAGTAGTTAATTAGATGCGCATCAGCTGTGCAGCTACTCCATTAGCCAATACCATGCCAACAGTGGTGTATAACTGAGTACTCCACTTGGGCATTTTCTCTTTGCCTTACTTTCGAGGAAGATGGCCTGTATGTGTTGTTTGTGATGTATTTCAACAGCTATATGGAGACAGACAGAGATATATTAGCTTCATGACTCCCATGGATTGTGTGTAATGGCTAGAAGATGCTGTTCTACATGTGAGTACAGCTATTATATATCAGAGCATTGCTACTTATGCAGAGTTTGTTTGTACCTGATACTTCTGCAGATGTTTCAGTCTGGCAAGGATGTTTAGGCAGTTCAAGGCTGTATGGCTATGCATGAAATGTTAGGTGGTTTACAGTGTGCTCACCAGACATCTTTGGTTTGGTGTACATGTGTATCATACTGTGCTGTTAATCAGTAATCGGTAACACTTCCTGGTGTACACACAACCCTCTGAAATGGGATTAGTGCAAACAAACCCTGTAACATCAGCAGCTGTTCCATTGTATAACAGCAACTATTTCACATATGGCCATCTTAGTGTGTCTCTGACAAGGTATGTTATGGCTTCTGCAGATGTCGTACAGTGAGTGAATGCTTTTTGATGTTATTACAGTTTGTATTGTAATTTGTTTGGGTGTGGGGGAGATGTTGGTGGGTGTACATAGCAGATGCAGGTGTGTAGGAACTGTTTTTATACATAATCGATATGTGCGTGAGGGTTCCTTCCCTATTTGAACACCTATCCTTTAGTGGGCTAATACTATGGTAATTGCATTCCCTCCAGTAGAGCTCTTTTGAGTGTGTACCTTTAACTCCTAGTGGGCGTGGCTTCAGCATTTAAAAATTGAAGTTATCACCTTACATTTTTAACAAATACCCATTGTCAGAGGTCATATATCAATACAGTTGTGTTTGCTATCATGTATGCTTCAAGATAAAATTTTTCGATACCTTGTATGTAACATGGATTTGGAATTATTAATGCAAATATGACCAGGCAATATTTGACGCCTAGAGGAGCAGTAGGGTGTAACTGCAGAAATGCCTGGAGACGTCACTCGGCACTGTTAATTGGTTCCTGTATAGCATGCAGGTGATGTTTGTCCTTAAATCCTTTCGGCAATACATCGGAATGTAATAAAGTGTTGCTACATGAAAGCTGTCTGTGTATTTCTGTCATAGGTATTTGCAGTCATTGGAGTTGTGTTGGTGACTGACCCTCTTTGGCTAGGGTTGCCACCTTTTTAAATGGCCATAGTGGGACATTTTCAGGACACACATCAGAGTTTACAGGTTGACACAAACCGATGGTCAGTACAAAGGATAGAACTTTCCTTTTTTGCCTAAATATAAGCTTATTCTTGTAGCAGTTTAGTTGCTTATCCTGTTTCTTGTAGCATGTAGGTATTTTAGATACAGAAATAACCATTGTATGCAACTATTATATTACATATGGGACATAATTATGTCCTACAATCTCAGGACATTTGCCACGTTTAATATTTTTGGTCAGGACACAACCGCCCAAAGACGGACTGTCCCTTGCGAAGTGGGACAAGTGGTAACCCTATCTTTGGCTCATGTCCATAGCACATATTTGTAATAGTGTATAGGCATATACTCTCCATATCCTTTGTTCATAAAGTTTGTTCGTGGCGTAATGTGTGATTGCTATGGTCCATGTTATACTCATATATGAACACTTCAACCGCTGTATACGGGATACCTATGGAATCCCGAATGCACACAATTCTGACACCCACAGTACCGGGCCCAGACTCCCATACCCCACATTACCAACAGCGACAGTCAAACTTGCGAAAGTAACACAAACATGGAACACACACACACAGACACACTGCTACCCACCATATCCAAACAAACCATCCTAAACTTCATATGAGCAGGTGGGCAAGCCCTCCTACACCCCCCCATGTGGGTGGCTGCACTCCCCACCCACCCCTACTTTAATATTTTACCTCTGAGATCGCACAAACAGACCCACACATTACAGTCCCCCAGCAACACACACCACACTCAGAACACACACTTACACACACTACAGCCCTCAGAAACACACTTACACACAGTAACCTACCTGACCCGCAACACCAGAAGCACTGACTAAATGTCCCTCGGGATTTTAAACCTCATGCTTCTGGTGTTTCGGTACTGTGATCTTTCGGTCTTTAAGCCTCGTGATTACGCGCATCGGTATGTCAAGCATTCGGTATTTGGTTGGTATCCCATTTATATGTACCTCCATGGTTATGTAGATGTTGTTAACCTATCTATATATCTACATATATATGTATATCCCCATATATCGACATGTATCTCTCTCTCTCCCTCTCTCTCTCTCTCTGTATAAGTTGATTTATAGATATATATATATATATATATATATATATATATATATATATATATATATATATATATATTTTAATTTCCACACATTCCTCCCTTTTGTGTTTTAACCTGTCAGAATACACAGCTGCCGTTGGTACATCTCAGGTAGCTTAGTGGTAGGTTAGTATGAAGATTGAGTACATGTTTGTGTGTTCTAATCCTGGCAATGGTCATTTTACCTCTCAGAGCAGGCACTGGTAGTGCAAGGGTGATTAATGCACATTTCAGTGGTTGTGTGCTCCAAATGTTTACTATTCTTTGGAATACTACTTATATATGCAAGCTGTGGTTAAGGTATACTATGTAACATGTAAATCATCTCTGACTTTATTGGGATTTGAACCAGAACTGCACAGATATGCAAATGCTGTAGCCATTACACTGTTGACATTAACGTTCCTTCTGCCTATTTCCTATGTCCATGAATCCTATGTGTAAGCTTGGCTACACAACAGGCAGAGCCACCCACACCCAGTGAACTTCTCGAAATACCAACATGACACATGAATTGAGAGACTATACATTAACATCCTAACTACATTTGGCATAGCCACTCATTGACACACTTCAGGGGAAACCTTGATGTGTGACTGGCCAACAGTATATACACCCCTGGGATCATGTGTCCCAGACACATACAGCCAGGGTATGGGGGAGCCACTCCAGTTTTACAGCTGCAAGACCTGTTGGGGAAATTGAATGCTGTTGGTTTGTCATGTTAACATGCCCTTTTGAGTTCACTATGTGCCCCTATCACCCCACAGCACCCCAGTCTTCAACAGCTTCCAGCAACTCTGCCTGGAATCACTTCATTGGCTATGCTTGACAGAGGCTCAGTTACTTCATCAATGGTGCAGGTAAATCCACTACACCGTAGCTATGCTTCTAAATGCCCTTGGGCAGATAGCCTATTACCTATCTGTGAACCTCTACAGTGCAGGCCATCTCCAACATCATATGTGATTATACAGAGTTTTCTGATCACAATATACAGTGTACATTCACCTTGTAGTCAGACACCAGTTAAGTACAGCAATAGCATACAGACTACTGATACATAATCACTCCAAAAGCCTATCTTGGAAGCTAGTGGACATGTACAGGTTTCAGGATTTGTATTGCTTACCAGTAGGTTACCTACAGGAAAGATGAGACACAAGCACAGATTGGATACATGCCTGCAACAATGCCATATCAACTTGCACGTGTCAGCCTAAGGCTTTGGAATGCTGGGCAAGGCTATTGGCGCCCCCATGGTGCCATTTTTATGCAGGTCTCAAAGGTGAATCTTACCTCCATGAGCTGCACAATAGCGGAACCAATGAGGGTTAGGCTACTCAACACCAGGGGTAGTACTCACAACATGCACGCACTCACACCACCCCTCAGTATGGACAACATCTACATCTGTTCTGTAACTGGGACCTGTATAAGGCTCCTGTGAGCACACCAACACTACCAGACTACAACCCATAACACACATTTCAGCCACTGAACATGGACTGGCACAGACATGGAGGGGGTGTATCCATATTCATCGGGGATACATACACCTCCAAGTTAGTGGGGCAGCATGATACCTCTGTGATCATCCATGTGCTGCTAACATCAGCCATGACTGCAATTCAAACTGTGAGCTGCTACAAATAATGCTCCATGACCCAGGAGCACCACTACAACTATCTGGAGACAGTGGTAAACATGACATTCCTACCAGACACCCTGTTATTGGTCAATGTCGGCTACCCTACACTTAACTGGATAACCTACTTGAGTATTCACTTCCAGGCCCAGCACTTCCTGGGATTTATCACCTCATATGGCCTGTATCAGTTGGTAGATGGACTAACGAGAGGTGAAAACATACTAGAGGTGGTAATCACTGCCATGTCCAACAGGTGCACTATAGCAGAGATAAACCCGTCACTGTTTAGATCTGACCATGAATTATTCACTGATGATTTCTACTCCCAACCATCTCCCCTACCCAAGGAACACATAGTGAATACCTCTCCTACATCAAATTCACAGTACTAATGACAAAGGTGGGAGGGTTCACAGCCCCCATGCTCAGGGATGACACTGCTCAAGATACAGGCAGAATTAAGAATGCACTCTTTAAGCACCTACAAAGATGTATGGGTCATGCCATCAATGGTAAACCAGGACTCCTACACAAGGACACCAGTCTGCTGAACCCCTGCATTATACAGGCTATACAACAGAAGTAGGGCAGTAGTCCAGAACAACAGCAAATCCCAAGACATGCAGACGTCCGTGACCAGTATTAGCAAGATACTTGTTACTCATTTAATCATCCAAGGCTGACATCCACAGGTAAATAGGCATGGATTCAGAATATGACCACAAAGGCTTCTTTGGCTATGTCAAGGATGTAAGCAGTAACACACAGATTTGCACTGTGCTGGTGCAATGTTGCACTGAATATACTGACCCTACTGATATCACCAACACACTTGATGATACATTTGGAGCAAGCTTCACCCCCTACTGGGCCAACAACAATACCTAGAATGTACAGTATCCCTGACATCTGAGACATACAGGTGGTAATGGCCCTTTCAAATGGCATGACAAAGCATCAATGGAGGCAGATGGTGTCCCAGACTGCATCCAGCAGACACTACAACACAAAGTGACCCCCAGCCTAATATAACAATTCAACATCAGCCTCTACACAGGCTACATGGCCATTCGCTGGTGCATGGCAACAGCTATTACACTCTACCAAGGTGGTGACACAACTGACCATGGTAACTACCACCCCATAAGCCTGAGTAGCCTGATCTGCATGGCTATGGAGCGCATCCTCATGGCACTCATTAACATAGACAATGGTAACCTCCAGACACTTGACCCAACCCAGGTCACCTTGACTGAGTGCAGATCATGCCTACTCAACCAGTTTGACATCTTAAAGCCACCTAGACTTCAGGTGTGGGGTATGGTAGTTCACACATACTACCTGGACCTCACCAAGGGTTTTGACACCATTCCCCACTCAGGTATTATTTCTACACTCACCAGCCAGTATATACACCCATACATCACGGGTTGGTTTGCCAACAGGTTTACACACACAACCCACATGGTAAGCCTAGCAGCCTCCAGGTCCAACTCTTGACCAGTCACAATTGGTGTTCCACAGGACTCAGGCCTGGGACCTGTACTGCTTGCCATATACTTCTCAGAGGTATGGGCTAACACAGGTGGACCACAGCAGGCCGTGTTTGGTGATTACTGCAGACTTTGAGTCATAACTGACAGTCCATCTGTCACAGACCTCCTTCAAGGGGCCTTACATAGACACAGGGTGTCAGAGTGATGGCCTCCAGCTAAAGGCCACATACTGCATGGTTATTCCATTTTGGGAAACTACACACACACATATTAACACATGAGTGGCAGACACTATAATTCAGACAACGTAATGGGTATGTGGGGACTACATTACATAGTGATCTCTCCTTTGACAGTCATATGTGTGAAGTAGTTAGGACATCCATCTATGTAGGCCATCTGATTACTTAAGGGTTCGCATCTAAACAGACTTAGGTTATTGTGCCCGTTTACTATCAGTCATCAATCCCATCATCAAGTATGATAACCCATTTTGGATGTACCTCAGGAGAGACATCTTACAGCTGGAAGGGCAATGAACGTACTTCGCATAGAGGGATAATGCCCTCAGACATGTGTCCTATGCTGCCAGACTGCATAAACTCTTCCATTACTCAGTGGCATCTCGTTTACTCAGAGATGATATTTGCTAGCTAACAAAGCCATGTCCAAGTCAGGCTTAATGGATATGCTCCACCTATAGGCATCCATGTCACAGTGAGCAGCACACTGTAATAAGCTACAGCTAGCCACAACCATAACTGGAAGATGCTGGAGTGACAGAACTACATCCCTGATTACATTATATGGAACCCCTCACTAACACTCCAGGGAATCCTTGCAGAGTGGGTGGGGAACAGAGGATACACCTCAGGGATCCCGCAATTGGCTCTGCTCCACAGAGAGACAGTTAGTTAATCAATCAGTTGGTGACAGCAGACACATTTTGGCTATGCTTATGAATGGCCTCATGCAGGTAGGCATGTACCTACCTATGTATCTATGAACCTATACATACAGTATCGACACATGCTGATAGCTTAATTTACTGTTCAGGTATTGACTTACCTTCTGCCAATGGCAGTTCTGTGTACAATAGTTGAGGGCTGCATATGTAGGATGCACACAGTAGACCACCTATACATGACAATTTACAGGTAGTCGTGTGTGTGTGCCATCCATGTTTGCTGTGTGTGCAGGTAGAGATGGGTGTCAGTCCATAGGTGCCTACACTGTCAGTGTGTGTGCTATATATTCCCTCTTTGCCAAGGCATGGGCATACTGGGCATGCCTCCGTCTGCCTACTGGGGCTGGCACAGGGTGTTCATGGTCTGAGTCCCTCTGTCCTGTGGGGCCCTTGGCAATGGTGGTGGACTGTGAGGGCCTTCACCATTTTGTCCCTGCTGTAGCTGTTTCCGCAGGATCATATTGTGTGGCATGGCACATACTATGAAGATGTGGGCACACGTGCCTGAAGAGTACTGCAAGGCTCCACCAGATATGTCCAAGCAACAGAACCGTGATTTCAGCATCCCAAACACATGCTCTATGATGATTCTGGTTTCTGTGTGTGCCTCATTATGGCGTTCTTGCGTTGCTGTGTGTGCATTTCTGATGGGAGTCATCATCCATGGTTCCAGTGCATAGCCAGCATCCCCCACCAGGTGGCCATATGGGATGTCCCCCCTGGCAAATACCTGATACAGCTGTGGGGCATGCCAGATATGGGAGTCGTGATAGCTTCCAGGGCTGCCAGCACACACATCCATGATACTGCCCTGGGCATTGCACATGACCTGGCAGTTGATGGAGGGGTATCCCTTGCGGTTTATGTAGCACCTACCCTGCTCACCAGGTGGTGTCTTGATGTGCATGTTCATGCAGTCTATTGCACCCAGTACCTCTGGGTAGTCTGTTACTTGGTGGAAGGGATGCATATTGCTGGCAAACTCCTCCTGCATTTGGGGGAAGTATATGTGCTCATTGGCATGTGATAACATGGCATCCAGGAACTGGTGGAGTACCCTGGATGCTGATGCCTGTGAGATCCCCATGATATCCCCAGTTGGCCTTTGGAAGGTACCTGTGGCTAGTATTCTCAAGCTTACACATACCTTCGTGTCCACTGGGATGGGTTCCCCTCTGTTATTTCTGGCTCTGAGGCATGGCCGGCGCAGCTCAACTAGTTGCTGTATGGTGTCCCTGTCCACCCTGTTATGCTCTACTATCTCCAGATCATGTAGCCCCTGGCAGGTTACCCTGGATCTGAACACTCTTCTCCTCCTCCGGTGCCTGAGATGGTTGTCAGCATTATCCTCCACACCACCATCAGTCTCCAACACATGCTGGTGAATCAAAGCTATGGCAGCCCCTAACATGTACATATTAAAAGTTCCCCGTCTGTATACACCAATGGTGCAGAGTGTCTAGGAATACAAAAGTGTGTAGGTGTGGGACTTTCACACTTTATACTATTGTGCAATAGATGCTGCTGGTGTAATAGGGTGTGTATGTGCAATTCCAGCTGCAGGGTATCTTAATTATAGGTTTTACAGCAGGTTCTGCTATTGTGGGGCCTTTGGTGTTGACTTACGCTTGGCTGCCATGATTCATCTATTGCCCTTTACTTCACTTTTCAACCCGATTCCCCTCCCATTGTCAGGCATGCATCCAGCTGCCTGCTTTCTTGTTTTGTACTTTCCCATCCCAGGATTGTGTAGCGAAATGTGTTATGTAGCTGATCTACTGCAAGTTTGCTTTGTTCTGCTGTGACAATTCTCTTTTCTTTGCAGTACAGCACCTCCCCTTTCCTGTTCTGCAGGTAGCTGCTAGCAGCCTTGTTAGCTGTTGTCAATGGCCCACTATGAGTCCCTAGGTGTTAATTACTCATTTGTACTCCAGTTACCATGCTGCAGCATTTCCTTATTGTCTTCCCGTATCCTTCCTGTTTCAGCTGTGGTGGCGCTGTGCACAGCCTTTTACCGGGTTTGAACCAGAACATCAGCAAAGTCTCTATATAACATTTGTTGCTTCGCATTTATGATTTCTATCAATTCATAGGTTCATAGGTTCATAGGTTCATACTAGGCTATCTGCCCAAGGGCATTTATAAGCCTAGCCCATAGTTATGTGGCTTTCGCCACCCCTTTAGTTTGAATAAAAACTATGCCTATCATTTTTCTGTGCCTCTGTCAAGCAGTGACACTGAAGTAATCCCTGGGGTATATCTGCGATCTCCCATCCATTGGTCAAGATTCCTCTTGAACAAGGCCAGCGAGGTGCTCTGCCTCACATGTACCAGGATTTTGTTCCACAGCATAGGGAGTCTCTGGGTGATGAATCTGTCCCTCCAGCATGTTCTATTTATAACCGTGTCAAGGTTTAAGTCTCCCGCCCTTGTGGTTCTGAGGGATCTAGATTTTTTGAGGTGAAGCATATTCATCAAATCTGGGTTTGACATGGCCTTATATGTCAGGCACAGGTCACCTCTGAGCAAGCGGTATGAGACTGAATAAAGCTGGAGTTCTTTCAGTCGGGCAGCATAAGACATATTTTTGAGACCCTTTATCCTTTTGGTGAGGAACTTTTGGGGCCTTTCAAGCTGCATCAGGTGTCTGGTCAGATACATTCCGAACGGGGCATTGTACTCAATCATAGGTCTAATGAGTTTCTAGACTTTCTTCTGATATAAAAAAGTCTATTAAAAGTCTAAGATAATTCCGACTCACCTCTATATTAAGTCTCTGCCATTCCTCTAGCAATTCGGGGTAATCCTTGCCCTGGCTAGGCATCGTAAAAACCCTTAAGCCTCTTGGAATAATGTTTTGATCGAGGCAAAACTGAAAATGTATTCTCTGTGTTTGCAGGTGTTTCAGCTTCATGAAATCCTTTTCAATCCCCTCTAGTAGTATATGCAGCCTTTCCGAGTCAACTGCACCTTCATTCATACTTTGGATCCAACAGTGCTAGCTATAATGAGAAACAAAATATGAGTGAATCTTTCACTAAATTCTCCACCTTCTTTTCATCTGATCATATAGAGATTAAGCAGATTATAGACAAACACTGGGGTATATTACAGATAGATGAAGAAATTAAACAGATAGTAGGAGAAACACCGAGGTTTATCTTTAAGAATAAACACAACTTAAAAAGAATGTTATGCCATCCTAAATTTGATAGGAAATCTATACAGAATGGATGCACAAGACGCTGTGGTCGCTGTAATTTCTGTTGTTACATAGACAGTAAGACAGAATTCTTTCATCCTGATCAACAGAAAGTTTTTAATATAAGAGCTGAAGCCAACTGCATGACTTCTCATGTGATATACCTAGCTGTTTGTCAATTATGTTCATCCTTCTATGTTGGTAAAACAAATCAACCACTGAGGGATAGGATAAGGGAACATGTATATCACATAAGGAAAGGTACATTACATAATGCCCTTGCCAAGCATGTAGCATTAAATGATGACACACATAGATTTTTGTTCAAGGTACTTGAAGTAATTACTCCCAACTCTAGAGGAGGTGACATTAAGATATATACAGAGAGTAAGGAAACTGAATGGATAATTCTACTAAGATCAGATAAAGGATTAGGCCTCAATGATAGGGCCTCTATCAAGCCAAAATTAAGACAGCATAGAAACATTAGATAAACCCCCTAGAAATAGGTATTCTATCTCTCTGTAAACGAATTGTCTTTTATATCACTACCATGTCATTACGTCATAGATTTAGTTACCACATGTAGTGTGGTTACTTTATTTTATAAGACATTATATTAATTTATACATACATATATATGAAATTTTATATGTTAGACATTAAGCATACTTGTCTATAGAATCTTTCTCACACTATTATCTATTTTAATTACAAATATATATGTACTAACTGATATGTTTTTATATATATTTTTATATATAACTTTTTATATATGTGTTTCCTATGTATACTTTATATATGAGATTGTTTTTAAATGGTTTTATCTTTATCAGATTTGTATATTAAGCTGGGTCTTTGATGTCTGCCTGCTTCTTTAAATAATCATACCAATTAACTTACTTGATTGATTAATTGTTTAAAACCTGTGTATATATAAGATGTGGAATCTTAGAATGAATGTAAGATCTGATGAAGCTACACAGCGAAAGCGCTTATCTTATTAATTATTGATAATAAAGTACTTTGAACTTCAAGTGTTACACTTGTTTTCGCTCAGTCCTTCTATTAAGATTTACTATAACTTTGATTTATACTGCTTGCACGAGCGTTTACCAGCATAGCAGCAGCCTCCATTACTTGTTTTATACATTATTTTTTATGTGTTGTGCATTTTTTTATGCCATTGGCTATATATTTAGCCATTGGCATATATTAACATTATAATACGTAAGTTTGGTCCGCTGTCATGGCTACAATTTTATGTTTGAAAAAAAGTAAACCTTTTTTGGTTTACATTTCTGCATGCTTACGCTATGCCTGCACCACTTCATCAATCGCTATATACCTTCATTTGCATGCTACACTGCTGGGAATGGGGTAATTAGCATACATGCGCCGGGAGCTGTGCAGCTGTGGCATACGCTGGTATTGCATGTGGAAACAGCTCGTACCTAAATCGCTCGGCGGACATATTTGGCATTAGATCACTGACACTACGCCTGTGCCTGGCTCAAGCTTCATGAATCCTAGGGTTAGTTTACTTTGCTTATTGTCTTGTGCTGCTGAGACTCTAAAATAATTTCTAATGTGCATGACAGACATGACAGGCCATGATGCTTTGCCAGAGATGGTCTGCACCTGTCACCCTGGGATTCAGGTTACTGGCTAATGCTCTTGCCACCCCTCAAAGGACAAAACTACCAGCATAACAGATACAAGCATGAAAAATCTGAAGGTAACGCTACTCAATGCTAGAAGTCTAAACCTCAAAATGCACTCTGTCGAGGCACTCCTAAAAAAGAAGAACATCGATATCTGTGCAGTAACTGAGACTTGGTTCAAGGCTCCAGAGGGCACCCCTGCAATACCAGGCTACAACTCTTACCACACCTTTCGGCCACCAAAGCAGGACCAAAACACTAAAGGTGGAGGAGTGTCCATATTCACCAAGGATATTCACAACACCAGGCTAGTTGCCCAACACAATGCGTCTGAAATTCTCCAGGTGAAACTAACACTAGTTAAGACTACAATCCAAATTGTCGCTTGCTGCAGATCCCCCACCATGACCCAAGATTCTCACTACACCTTTCTAAACATACTGGAAAATATTAAGATACAACTAAACACCCTAATACTGGGTGATTTCAACTACTCTGCCATTAACTGGGAAAACAACTCATGTACCAACACCTTTGCCCAACGGTTCTTGGAATTCATAAACTCCAATGCCCTGGATGAACGAATCCTTAGTCCCAGCAGGGGCTCCAATATCCTAGACCGGGTCATTACCAACATGGGAAATTGATGCTCCACACCTATGGTCACCCCCTCGTTGATCAGGTCTGACCATAAGCTAATCACCCTTGACATCCACATCCCACCCCCAGCCCTCAGTAAGGAAACCTCCGTAAAAAAACTTCTCCAAAGCCAGCTTCATGCTACTCAAGTCAGAAGTGACAAACTTCATGACACCCATGCAGATGGGAACTGAAAGTTTGACTGCTAAATCCTACACTAAGGCACTGAATGAGCACATCCACTCGTGCATGAATCATGCCATCCCCAATAGAACCAAGATGGTCTCCTCCAGAAAAAGGAAGCCAATCTGGTGGTCCCTTGCCATAAACAAACTTTACAACAAAAGGAAGAAACTGTTGCAGAAAAGAGGAAAATCCCAGGATGCAAAAAACTCCCTTACCAGCCTCAGTAAAAAGCTGAGATCCCTCATAAAATCCTCCAAAGCTAGTTACGAAAATAAAATTGCCAAAGATTCCAAAGACAACCACAAGGCATTCTATAGCTATGTCAAGAATCTAAGTGGAAATGCTCAGATCTGCTCTGAGCTACAAAAGAATGGCATTAAATATACTGATCCCAAGGATATTGCTAATATCCTGGTAGATCGAATCAGTGCAAACTTCACCCCACTCTCACCCCCTAAAAAGCCCATCTCAATACCGAAAGATTGCCAAATTCCAGTAATAATGGCCACACAGGTAAAAAACGCACTATCCAAAGCTAAGAATACAGCATCCATGGGATCAGATGACTTCCCAGGTTGTGTACTACATGAACTACAAAATGAACTGGCCCCTCACCTAAATGTCATGTTTAATCATAGCCTCACCTCTGGCTTCGGTCCCACTGTTTGGCGCACAGCTACATTTATCCCATTCCACAAGGGGGGATCCACCTTAGATCCCGGAAACTACTGCCCCATCAGTCTGATCAGCCTGATCAGCAAGGCCATGGAACTTATAAACAAAGACATTGGCAACCTTCAAACACTGGACCCCACACAGTCTAGGTACGTGAAGGGCCGATCTTGCCTCATGAACCTGATTGACTTCTTCGAATCAGTCAAGACGATCTGGACCTCACCAAGGCCTTCAACACCATCCCCCACTCTGGAATCATAGATAAACTTACTAAGCTGGGCATTAATCCCTACATTACTTGATGGGTTGCCAACTAGCTTACTGACAGAACCCACACTGTAAAAGTAGCAGACTCCAAAACCAGCTCCAGACAAGTGACAAGTGGAGTACCTTGGGGTTCAGTCCTGGGACCGCTCTTGTTTGGCATCTACTTCTCTGAAGTACAGGCCAACACTAAGGGACTCTGGACAACAAAGTTTGCAGATGACTGCAAACTGGGAGCCATTATTGAATCCCCAAATGATGTGGATATTCTACAAAAGGGCCTTACAAAAACAGATGCTTGGTACCAGAGCCATGGGCTCAAGCTCATTGCCAAGAAATGTATAGTTATCCCCTTTGGGAAAAAAACATGTACCTGTGAATTACCACATAAGTCGCAGTGCACTAAACACCAAAAGTGTGATAAAGGACACAGGTGGACAATGGTCTCACCTTCAATAACCACATCACCACAACAGTCAGGAAATACTTCTATGTGGCACACCTCATCACTAAGGGCTTTTCATCCAGAAAAAAGAAGATCATTGTCCCACTGTACTCATCCCTCATTAGACCCCTTATAGAATACAATGCATCATTTGGTATATACCTCTCAAGACATCTGCAACAGCTGGAAAGGCTGCAGAAATACATCATTAAAAGAATCATAGGCATAAAGCAGATGCCCTATGCTGACCGTCTAAAAAAACTCCACCTATACTCTGTCGCATATCGTCTACTCAGAGGCAATTTCTGCTTAACATACAAGGCCATGTCAAACCCAGAGCTGTTGGACATGCTACACTTAAAGAAATCCCAATCCCTCATAGACACATGCTACAGTGATCTAAACCTTGTTGTGATGATTGGGGAGAGATGGGCGAAGGCTGCCAGCCTAGTCAAATAGAATTTGATATATAATTGTGGCATTTGTAAATAAATGTAAAATACAGGCATGTTTTCTTGAATGTATTAGAATACTGTGAAATGTGGAACTGCAAAATATGTGACAACATTGCACTTTACTGGCCCACTTAAGCATGTTGTGACCCTTTCATGTTTTACAAGTTGGCTCCAGTGCGTCTGGATGAAGGTTTCATGCCCATTGTTTTAAGGCTAAAGTTTATGACCAGAATTTAGATGTGGAATGTGCTTTATTGCTCTGGTTTCTGTTATAATATACATGTGAAATGTCTTCTATTGTTCTAAGTTTCTGAGCCGGTGTTAGATTGCTAAATAATGCAGTTTGTTGGCCTGGGTAAACCTAAGTGTCAATATTATGTAATTTGGGAGAGACCCAGCAAACATGTTTGTTAGTAATGTTTAAATACTATTTCTCACAAGAGACAAGAGAGCATTTTGATCTTGGATATCTAACTCAGCACTCTGTCTAAGCTCACATGTAAGTTTCTAGCACTGTGATTTCTTGTAGGAATAGTTAAAGCTAGTAAAGATTAATTAGGTATTTTTCTTTGAAATCAGACCTGTCCTACTGTATTATTTTAAGTTTCTGTGTGATCTCTGAACTCTTAGATATCTCTGTGGTGTAATAGTTTTGCCTTGTGTTGTAATTATTTATTATTAAATATTTTTAAAACCTTCTATCTGTGGCTGGTTTGTGTAGATGTAAGCTCTAGAGTACATTGCATATTTATAGAGGTTATTGTAATAGGCCACTCTAAAGTAAGCCTTGACTGTTAGTCATACTACCATTGGATTATAATATTGCACAGTAATAATTGGACACCCTTTTAAGGTCCTTTTAGTAGCTGATATTATTAGCTGGGTGGTGGCAGTAATTACTACCATATAGTCTGGATAAAGAAGCACAGCTGGAGAATCTGTGTCAGCCTTTCCCAGAAGTGTCTGTGAAGTTGTATAAATACTTATCTCAAAGTGTGTGTGTGTTGTGTCAGCTACTTGGCAGGGACAAAAAGTACTGGTTGGACAGAGAGGGTACTGGAAGTTATAGCTTGTCCAGCTAGGCTGAGACCTGGACCCTATAGCTGTGCCAGTGGGGAGTCTTATTGGGGACCTAGTGAGCAAAAGAGCAACCAGACCCAGACTGACTGTGCTCTCTGAGTGCACTTGAGGGAAATCATACTTTACTGTGTGTATATTAGTTACCCTTTCCTCTTTTCTATGAGATGACCTCCCTGGTGTTAGTGGTGAGGATTGAGGCTCCTTGATTGCTGGGCCAGAGCACAGTCATCACAAGTGTTTGGCAGTGGTGGGATCTACTTCAAATACTAATTGGCTTGTAGTGGTGTGGGTAGATCGAATTCCTGTAGCTTATGTACAGTGATCTCTAAAAGTGTTGTGCATGTTAAAACAGCCACGCAGTGTATATTCAAAGTTCATATCGCAATTGTTTTATTTCTTTTGTTAGCTTAGTGTTAGTCAGGGTGAGCAGGCAGCATGTCAGCAGAAGAGTATGGAAAGCTGACAAGGAGCCAGCTGGTGGAGATGTGTCAGGCTAGGGGACTGGTGCATGGAAACCTGACTAAACAGATATGATTGCAGCCTTGGTTACAGTTGCATCAGAAAACAGTAGCCTGGAGGACAATCAGACTGACAGTGGAGATACAATATCCTCGGAGAATGGACAGCTCAACCTTTCTGCAGTGGACTTAAAAATCCAGCTGGAGCTAAAGAGACATGAGTTGGAGGCCAGGTGTATGGAAATAGAAGCAGCCGAGAAAATGAGGAGTCTACAAGCTGAGGAAAATGAATGGCAGAGTAGGCATGAGAGGGAAATTCTGACTCTTCGCCAGAGTCATAAAGGTAATGGGGAAGGGAGTAACTGGACCCCAGAAGCACAAAAGCTCAGTAAATTTCTTCCACAGTTTAAAGAGAGGGATAATTTTTATAGCTTCATTCATATGTTTGAGCGGGTATGTAAACTGTATGAAGTTGACCAAGAGCTCTGGGTACGGTTCCTGACCCCCTTACTCCATGGTAAAGCTGTAACTTCTTTAGCAAAAATGCATGACACTGACTGTTTTGATTATACTGCTGTAAAAAGACACTTGGAATGTTTTAAGCTGTAACTTCTTTAGCAAAAATGCATGACACTGACTGTTTTGATTATACTGCTGTAAAAAAGACACTTGTTGGAATGTTTTAAGCTAACACCTGAAATGTATAGGAAAACGTTTTGTGAGCATAGACACAAGGCAGATGAAAATGTATGTGAATATGTTGCTGAACTGAACACTTATATTCATAGCTGGGTGAGTGGATGTCAGGTCACCACTTTTGAAGGGCTGGCAGACCTTTTGTTAAGGAAACAAGCCCTAAACACTTTGCCTGAGGACATGAGGATCTGGTTAGCTGATAAACAGTGTGCTACTTCAGAGGAGTTGGGGAAGAAGGGAGACCTATACCTAGCAAGCAGGGCAGCCCTGCACAGGAAAGGGACCCCCAGTACTGCTCATGGGTCTAAAGGAACCCATGGTGGGTAGCACAGACTGCCCCAACAGAATATGCCAGTAGCAGGGGAAGCCACTAGTTCAGGTACATGTCCAGGAGCTAGGGTTAAATGTTTTAAATACAACCAGTGGGGTCATGTGGCATACAGATGTCCATGGAGGCAAGGTGGGGAACCAAAGGTGAGGGAGCCAGTAAGTGGGAAAGACAAAATGCCAACAGTGGGTTGTCTTGGGACAACAAGGGTACCAAACTACCACCAGAGGATATATCCTATTGCAGTGAATGGCAAAGAGGCCATTGCTAAGAGAGACACAGCCTCTGATATAACCATTGTAAAGCCTGCACTGGTTAGAGAGGAGCTCTACTTTCCTGGGCAGTCTACTCCAGTCAGGGCTTTAGGAGGGATCCCTTTCTACATACATTTGTCGAGGGTTCACCTTGACTGGGAGAGTGGAAAAGGAAGCCAGCAAGTTTGTGTGTTTGAGGATATACCTGCAGATGTCCTGATAGGGAATGATTTTGATAGTGCAGTACCCTGCGCTTGTGCAGTTACACACAGTGAGGCTTGGAGACAAGCATGTAAGTTTGGTAGCCTGGGGGAGACCCAGACAGACTGCATACTTGCAGCCAGGACTGCTGAGGTTGTTACTTCAGGGAGTGAGCTACGCTGTAGCAGTGAGACTGAATGTGAGCCACAGCTGCTTGTGGGTACTGATGTTCCCTTGGACAGGGTAACTACAAAGGCAGAGGTGAGTAGCAGTACCCAGGCTGACAGTGAGGCACTGCTGTCAGAGGATGCCAGACTTCCTGTGGAAGGGTAGCTGGGAAGGGTTACAAGGAGAGACTTGAGACAGGCTCAGCTCTCAGACCCTACATTGCAAGGCCTGAGGCAGGTAGCTAGGGAGGTACCTGATTCTCAAGGAAAGTGGGAATCTGTATACTGGAGCAAAGGGTTATTGTACAGAGAGTGTACCCCTGAGGGAGGGCTAGAAGGTGAGACAGTACAGCAGCTGGTAGTGCCTAGAGCATACCATCTGGCGCTTCTAGCCATAGACCATGATATTCCCTTTGCAGGTCATGTGGGCATAAAATGTACAAAGAGGCGTATTATGCAAAACTTCTATTGGCCTGGAATTTCCAGAGATGTAACAGGGTACTGCAGGCCCTGTGAACAGTTCCAAAAGGTAGGCAAGGCAGGAGACAAGGTGAGAGCTCCTTTGATGCCTTTGCCTGTGATTGAAGAGCCATTTCAGAGGGTAGCTATGGATATTGTGGGTCCTCTGTGTACCCCAAGTTCCACAGGGAAGAAGTATATCCTAGTGATTGCAGATTATGCTACACGATACCCTGAGGAAGTGGCTTTGTCCTCCATTGAGGCAGAGAATGTGGCAAATGCTTTGCTAGTGATTTTCAGCAGGGTAGGTTTCCCAAAGGAAATACTGTCTGACAGAGGTGTCAATTTTATGTCAGACCTGCTGGCTTGCCTGTGGAAGTCTTGTGAGGTGAAACACATGAAGACCACCCCTACTATCCCCAGACTAGCGGTCTTGTTGAGGGGTTAAACTCTACAATCAAGTCCATGCTACTGGCATTTGCAGATCAGTTTAAGAGGGAGTGAGATAAATATTTGCCCCATCTGTTGTTTGCTTACAGAGAGGTTCCCCAGGAATCCACAGGTTTTTCACCCTTTGAGTTGCTGTATGGGCATAGGGTGAGGGGACCTCTAGATTTAATTCGAGATGAGTGGGAAGGTGAGTGTGAGTCTCACAAGGAGTCTGTTGTGACATATGTCCTGAACCTCAGGACAAGGCTCAGGGAACTCATGGGCCTGGCCCAGGAGAACCTGGCACAAGCCCAACAACAGAAAAAGGTGTGGTATGACAGGAATGC
Source organism: Protopterus annectens (assembly GCF_019279795.1). Taxonomy (NCBI): domain Eukaryota; kingdom Metazoa; phylum Chordata; order Ceratodontiformes; family Protopteridae; genus Protopterus; species Protopterus annectens. The sequence continues at coordinate 880,028,695 of NC_056726.1, forward strand.
TCAAGCTAGAGAGTATGCTGTAGTGAAGCAAGTGATGGTTCCCATTCTTGTCAGACACAACAAGTTGCAAGCAGCTTGGGAGGGACACTACAAGGTGATAAGAAAGGTAAGTGATGTTAACTACATGGTGGAAGTGCTAGGCAGATGGCAGGGGCACAAATTGTACCATGTTAACAAGATGAAACCTTACCATGATAGGGAGGCCCTTGTGCTGAGCATTTGCAGTGGATTGCAGGAGGAGTCTGAGAGATATTTTGTGACTGATCTCCTCAGTGAAGCTTGGGCTGACACCGCGGTGTAAGAGGTAGCAATGTCCCAGCAGCTATCTCCTACCCAGGTTCGAGACATCTGAGCAGTGTTGCAGGAGTTTGAGGGCATGTTCACTGGGAAATCAGGGAGCATCCACCTGGTGCAGCACCAGGTGGATACAGGACCCCAAAGGCCTATCAGGCAGGCTCCTTATAGGGTGCCTGAGAGAGTCAAACAGACTCTGAGGGAAGAGGTACAGGAGATGTTGGAACTAGGGGTGATTCAAGAGTCCAACAGTCCCTGGGCCTCACCAGTGGTGTTGGTGCCAAAGATTGATGGCAGCAACATGTTCTGTGTGGATTACAGTAAATGAAATAATCACACAGAGTCGGATGCTTACCCTATGCCTAGGACAGATGAGGCAACCATTGATCTTACCAAGGGTTACTGGCAGGTGCCCCTGACTCCCAGTGCTAGAGAGAAGTCAGCCTTTGTGACTCCTTTTGGCTTGTGTGAGTTCACAAATATGCCCTTTGGGATGAAGACTGCCCCAGCTACTTTCCAGAGGCTGGTAGATCATATCTTAGCAGGAGCAGGAGGGTTTGCCCTTGCTTATATGGATGATATTGCTATCTACAGCCATTCCTGGCAAGAGCACTTTCAGCATGTCAGGGAGGTGCTGGGCAGACTATACAGGGCAGGGTTGACCATTAAGCTGAGCAAATGTCAAGTGGGTATGGCAGAGGTCTCCTACATAGGACATAGTGTGGGGAGTGGTAAAATAAGGCCAGGACCTGCCAAAGTGGAAGCCATTCAGGCATGGCCTGCACCTGTTACCAAAAAGCAGGTGAGGGCATTCTTAGGGACAGCAGGGTACTACAGAAAGTTCATTCCCAATTATAGTACCTTAACTGCTCCCCTCACAGACCTGACAAGAAGAACAGGCCAGATAAAGTAGTATGGACCCCAGCATGTGAGCAGGCATTTCAGAAGCTTAAGGAAGCTTTGGGAGGACCCCATGTGTTAGCCAGTCCAGACTATAGCAAATAATTTGTTGTGCAGGTGGATGCTTCAAACTATGGGGTTGGGGCTGTACTTAGCCAGATATCTTCAGAGTGAGAAGAGCACCCAGTGGTTTATCTCAGTCGTAGGCTCCAACCCAGGGAGGAATGCTATGTAGCGGTAGAAAAGGAATGCCTAGCCATAGTGTGGGCACTACAAAAACTTCAGCCTTATCTGCATGGAAGAAAATTCACTGTGATGACAGATCACAACTCTCTAACATGGTTAAACAGAGCCAGTCAGCAAAATGACAAGTTGCTAAGATAAAGTCTGGGGTTGCAAGCATATGATATGTTAGTGCAGCACCACAGTGGGAGTAGCAATGCCAATGCAGATGGACTCTCAAGACAGGGGAAAGGGGTGAGGTGCACCCAGTTAGACCTGACACTCTCAAGCGATGTTTCTCAAGAGGCACTTGAAAAACTTGCTTGAGTTCCCCGGGGGAAGAGATGTGACAATTGTGGAGAGATGGGCAAAGGCTGCCAGCCTAGTCAAATAGAATTTGATATAGAATTTTGGCATTTGTAAATAAATGTAAAATACAAGCATGTTTTCTTGAATGTAAAAGAATACTGTGAAATGTGGAACTGCAAAATATGTGACAACATTGCACTTTACTGGCCCAGTTAAGCATGTTGTGACCCTTTCAACTTTTACAAGTCGGCTCCAGTGCGTCTGGATGAAGGTTTCATGCCCATTGTTTTAAGGCTAAAGTTTATGACCAGAATTTAGATGTGGAATGTGCTTTATTGCTCTGGTTTCTGTTAGAATATACATGTAAAATGTCTTCTATTGTAAGTTTCTGAGCAGGTGTTAGACTGCTAAATAATGCAGTTTGTTTGCCTGGGAAAACCTAAGTGTCAACATGATGTAATTTGGGAGGGACCCAGCAAACATGTTTGTTAGTAATGTTTAAATACTATTTCTCATAAGAGACAGGGGAGCATTTTGTTCTTGGATATCTAACTCAGCCCTCTGCCTAAGCTCACATGTAAGCTTCTAGCACTGTGATTTCTTGTAGGAATAGTTAAAGCTAGTAAAGATTAATTAGGTATTTTTCTTTGAAATCAGACCTGTCCTACTGTATTATTTTAAGTTTCTGTGTGATCTCTGAACCCACCTCCATAGGCATCACAAGGGATAAGAAACTAAGAGTAATGCTACTCAAAGCCAGAAGTCTAAACCTCAAGATGCACGCACTCGAAACTCTCCTTAGCATGGAGAACATCGATATCTGTGCAGTAACAGAAACCTGGTTCAGGGCTCCCGAGAGCACCCCAGCACTACCAGGTTATACCTCATACCATTCTTTTCGGCCCCAAAACTTGGACCGAACCACAAAAGGAGGGGGAGTATTGATATTCATCAAAGATACCCACACCGCCAGGTTGGTGGCAAAGCACGAAGCATCAGAGACTATCCATGTGCAACTAACAGTGGGTAAAACTGCCTTCCAGTTTATAGCCTGCTACAGACCACCCTCCCAAACCCAGGAACCCCACTCGGCCTTTCTGAGAACACTGGAAAATATGAAGGTCTCTCCAAACACCATTATATTGGGCGACTTCAACTACCCAAACATAGACTGGGAGCATTACTCTAGCTCCAACACCCTAGCCCAAAGGTTCCTAGAATTTATAAACTCAAATGCTATGGAACAACTTGTTACCACTCCCACAAGAGGGGAAAACATACTGGACCTGATCATCACCAACATGGGGACTCTATGCTCCAGACCAGAAGTGTATCCCTCACTGGTAAGATCAGACCATAAACTAATCTCACTGGATATTCACATGCCGACCCCACCCACTGCCCAGAAAACCAAAGTGAAAACCTTCTCTAAAGCAAATTTCACACTCCTCAAAACCGAGGTGGAATCCTTCAAAGCCCCCGGGCCTGTGGAAAATACGGCCCAGACCGCAGAATCCTTTATAAACGCATTCTATGAACACCTTCAGGAATGCATGGATCATGCGATCCTAAATAAAACCAAGACCCAATCCTCCAAAGGCAGACGTCCTGTCTGGTGGACCCCAGCCATAAACAAACTATACAATAGAAGGATGAAGCTACTAAATGATAGAGCAAAATCCCAAAAAGGGAAGGCATCACTGATAAGTATTAGCAAAAAACTACGGGCACTCATAAAATTGTCTAAGGCCAGCTTCGAGAGAAAAATTGCACAGGACACTAAGGATAATCACAAGGCTTTCTTTAGTTATGTTAGGAACCTGGGTGGTAATTCCCAGATATGCTCAGAATTAGTCCAAAATGACAAAAAATACACTGAACCCACAGACATTGGCAACATCCTAGCTGACAGGTTCAGCGCAAACTTCTCCCCCCCCTCCCCACCAAAAGGGCAAATATCTATCCCTGCAGTGTGCTGCCCCCTTGACATCTCAGATGCTCAGGTAAGAGCCACCCTCTCCAAAGCAAAAAACACAGCATCGATGGGACCAGACGGTGTCCCAGGCTGCGTCCTACATGAACTCCAAGAAGAGCTAAACCCAAACATAAAACTACTGTTCAATCTTAGCCTTACTACAGGATATGTGCCCAAAAAGTGGTGTACAGCAACAGTGGTCCCTCTCCGTAAAGGTGGTGCCTCAACGGATCCTGGAAACTATCGCCCCATAAGCCTGACTAGCTTGGTCTGCAAAGCTATGGAAAGGATCATCATAGACCTCATAAATAAAGATATTGGGGACCTACAGACACTGGATCCTACCCAGTTCAGCTTTGTTAAGGGCAGATCCTGCCTCTTAAACCTGGTTGATTTCTTTGAAACAGTCACCAAGGCCATTGACGAGGGGAAGGTGGTCCACACAGCCTACCTGGACCTCGCAAAAGCCTTCGGTACAATACCCCACTCGAGCATTATAGATAAGCTCACCAGCTTAAATATAAACCCCTATGTCACTAGATGGATTGCAAACTGGCTCAAGGACAGAACCCACATGGTTAGAATTGCTGGAGCCATGTCAGACTCCAAACCAGTTACAAGTGGTGTCCCACAAGGCTCAGTCCTGGGACCTCACTTGTTCGGTATATATTTCTTGGAGGTACAGACCAACACAGAGGGACTGTGGCTGACCAAGTTCGCAGATGACTGCAAACTGGGCGCCATAATCGACTCTCCAGCCGACACAAGCATCCTCCAAAAGGGCCTCATAGAAACAGGCCATAGCTTAGCCATAACAATTCCCTGGATATTTCTTCCCTCAGTATTTGTTACCCTGGACCCCTGTCTAGTCGGGTGACTGATGTAATCCCAGGGGTGAATTTCCTATCTCCCATCCAATCGTCAAGGTTCCTTTTGAAGAGGGCCAAGGAGGTGCTTGGCTTGACATGTATGGGCAGTCTATTCCAGAGTATTGGGATTCTCTGGGTCAGAAACCTATCCCTCCAGCATGTTTTGTTCATTGTGATGACAAGGTTTAGATCCCTGGAGCGTGTGGCTCTGAGGGATTGGGATTTCTTTAAGTGGAGCATGTCCAACAGCTCAGGGTTTGACATGGCCTTGTATGTTAAGCAGAGATCGCCTCTGAGTAGACGATATGTCATAGAGTATAGTTGGAGTTTTTTTAGACAGTCAGTATAGGGCATCTGCTTTAAGCCTGTGATTCTTTTAGTGAGGTATTTCTGTGACCTTTCCAGCTGTTGCAGATGTCTTGTGAGATACATACCAAATGGGGCCTTGTACTCTATAATGGGCCTAAGGAGGGATGAGTACAGTGGGACAATGACCTCCTTTTTTCTGGATGAAAAGCCCTTAGTGATGAGGTGTGCCACATAGAAGGATTTCCTGACTGTTGTGGTGATATGGTTATTGAGGGTGAGACCACTGTCTACCTGTGTCCCTAAGTCTCTCATCACACTTTCGGTGTTCAGTGTACTGCCACCTATGTGGTAATTCATGGGTACATGTTTTTTTCCCAAAGGGGATAACTATACATTCCTTGGCATTAAGCTTGAGCCCATGGCTCTGGCACCAAGCGTCTGTTTCTCTAAGGCCCTTTTGTTGAATATCCACATCATTTTGGGATTCAATAATGGCTCCCAGTTTGCAGTCATCTGCAAACTTTGTTAGCCAGAGTCCCTTACTGTTGGCCTGTACTTCAGAGAAGTAGATGCCAAACAAGAGCAGTCCCAGGACTGATCCCTGAGGTACTCCACTTGTCACTTGTCTGGAGCTGGATTTGGAGTTGGCTACTTTTACAGTCTGGGTTCTGTCAGTAAGCCAGTTGGCAACCCATCGAATGACGTAGGGATTTATGCCCAGCTTAATAAGTTTAGCTATGATTCCAGAGTGAAGGATGGTGTTGAAGGCCTTGGCAAAGTCCAGATAAGCTGTGTGGACCACCTTACCCTCGTCAACAGCTCTGGAGACTGATTTGAAGAAGTCAGTCAGGTTCAGGAGATAAGATAGGCCCTTCACGAACTCAAACTGGGTGGCTTCCAGTGTTTGAAGGTTGCCAATGTCTTTGTTTATAAGTTCAATGATAATGCGTTCCATGCCCTTGCAGATCTGGCTCGTCAGACTGATGGGAAATTAGTTCCCGGGATCCAAGTTGGATCCCACTTGTGGAATGGGATAACTGTAGCTGTGCACCACTCAGTGGGCATGAAGCCTGAGGTGACGCTATGATTAAACATGACACTTAGAAATAGCAGAAATGAGCAATGGAGCACAATCCCAAGTAAGCTGGTTTATTTTAAAACAATAATGTTAGCAAAAAACACGCTTTCGGCGAGCCCAATGTCTCACCTTCATCAGACAAAAATACAAGCAACTAACTAGCATTTTTATATAAAATAGTTTCAATTAAGTAATCGGCAATCAATTAACTTTAATTTAATCAGTGCTGCATATCAAATATAAAACATAATGAATCAAATTTTTAAATGTTAAAAAACTTATAAGGTAACTTGTATCAAAGTTAAAAAACTTATAAAACCATAATAATCTTCATGATTACACATTATGTGTATAAATATATATGTGTATAAAATACACTCTAATTAATGAACTAATTTAATTTTAAAATCCTTATATATCAACATTTTTATATTAAAGTAATACTAGATGCAAAGTTATCTTAAATGCTTAGCTACATAGCCCATAAAACAAACAGCATTCATCCATTTAATTAATGTACCTAGTTCATTTAAAACAAAGGGCAGAATATTTTTTTTTATTATTTTTATGTATGTATAACAGTTTGTGCAAACTAACACCATTTATCAACACTATATGTCTACCTTTTTGTAGATAAAAGTTTAAGAACACAGGCAATGGATACATACTCATTTAAACCTGGATGCGCATATGCACATGTGCGTATCTGCCAAACCAATTCATTTATTTCTAAATGAATCTGCCAAGGGCCACCCTTATTATCCACCAAAATTTTCCTCAAAACAGTAAACTTAAAAAAGTGATCAGGGCAAGTATTAATGTGCCTTGCAAGGGCATTGTTCAGGTCTTGCCTAGCAATAGCATAAGTGTGCTCATAAATGCGCTGCTTAAACTTTCTTTCTGTTTTCCCTATATAGAAAGCAGCACATTTTTGACACAGAGCCAAATAAACCACACCATTTGTCTCGCAACTATGTTTCCCTATTATTTTATATTCTTCATTCCTAATCTTGACTTTTGAGTCAGTTAGTACATGCTTACATTGATTGCAAGCCCCACATTTTGTCATTCCTGAAGTGCATTGACTTGAAGGTTGTGGTTTAAACTCAAGCAAAGATTTTAAATTGCGCCCTCTTCTGAAAGCTAATTTAGGAACCTCACCTAACTTGTGGGACAAATAGTTGTCATCCATAATCAAAGCCCAATATTTATTAAGCACCTTCCTGATCTCAAAGTGATCCACTGAAAAGGTGCAAAAAAATCTGATTCCAGAAGGTGGCTGATTTGTGATGTCAGCGGCTGATCTAAATACGTTGGTAGGAGCAGTTTCAGAAATAGTAACTTCAAAAGAAATAATTGGTTTATAAAAACCTGATCTTCTTTTGTTTATTACTTCTGTTCTAATATCAGACAACAGTGAAGCCGGATAACCTCTATTTACAAACATTTGACTCAAATGTTCACATTCCAACAAAAAATCTTCAAATTCAGAAACCATTCTGGCCGCTCTTACCATCTGGCTTTTCACTACTGCTTTCTTTTGATAACTAGGATGGCAACTAGTAAAATGCAGGAAAGCATTAGAGTAAGTGGGCTTTCGATAGATAAGGCTCTTGTATCTTGAATTTATCTCATCTTTAGTAATCAGAATATCCAAATAATTAATGCTAGATTTCTTGCAAATTGTAGGTAAACTCCAAGAAGGATGTCATACTGGAAATATTACTTAAAAATTTAGGAACTTCGGAGGGAGACACTTTCCAGATAAGGAACATGTCGTCCTGGTACCTTGTGTACCAGGCGACATTGTTCATAAAAGTAGCATCAGAAAACAAGAAGCTCTTCTCGCAGTATGCCAACACACCATTGGCGAAACTCCCTCCACAGGGCGACCCCATAGCAACCCCTGATTTTTGTAAATAAATTTTATTGTCAAACAACATAAAGTTATTATTTAAGACAATTTCCAATAATGTCTCGACCAAATAAATAGTGTTGTCATCTATTTTCTTATCAAAAAGAAATTCACGTACCCATTGAATACCAAGTTCTTGTGGTATGACTGTATAAAGATCCTTGATATCAATGGTCAAAAACCAAAAATTTGCGTCAAAAGGAATCTTTTTAATTTCTTGGAGAAAACTCCAGGAATCTTTACAAATCTGGGGTTCCTGATTGATTAAGGGTCTTAATACACTGTCAATGTATTTAGCACATGCAACAGTGATAGAACCGCGGCCGTCCACAATAGGACGAAAAGGTGGTTGTGATAAACTTTTATGAGTTTTTGGGATGCCAAACAAGGCCGGTGACCTAGGGGCTAGAACATTTAAATATTGATACAAATCAAGGTCTATAAGTCTTTCAAGGAATAAATCCTCAATCTTACCCCTGATTTTTGTATAAGCAGTGTTAACTTCGTTAATGCTCACAACTTCATAACAATCAGTGTTTAGAAGAGTTACCATTTTCTGAACATACAAAAAGTTGTCCATAAAGACTAGACCACCCCCCTTGTCAGGCTTCATAACTCTGATGTTACAGTTTTTTAGCAAAACCATAAACTCTCTTTCATATCTAGCAATATTATAATGTCACTTGTGAGAGAATTTGTTCAACTTAAGAGCCCGTAAATCGTATTCACACATCTTTTCAAACAGTCACAAAGTGTCATGCAATGGGGGGTTATAAACACTAGAAACTCTAAGGGTACCAGATGGGACCATTTCATCACCCATCAATATTTTTAGATTGAGTTTTCTGACAAATAACTTAAGGTCAATGATAGTTTTGACCAAATCAAATGACATGTCAGGCACAAAAGATAAACCTCTAGAAAAAAACTCAACTAAGTTAGAATCAATATTGAAGGATGTGTAGTTATAAATTTTAAAGTCCCCCTTAGAGTCCGTTAGTATCAGTGGATCAGAAAAATGACTTGTCATCTCCTGCATTGTGCTCTGCGGTTCCTGTAATTGCCCTGATTGTTCTCCCCTGTCCATTGACTTGTCTGGCTTTCTTGTTCCTGGGAAAACCCTGCTGGTTGTTGGGATTGTCACAATTATTTACAGAACCTTCTTCAAAGATAGTGTTGTTACTGTTATCAGTTCTGTTAATATTCGTATCAACAGACTTATTAGAATTGCTCAAAAGCCTTTCACTGCGACGAAGAGGCATAGCTTCATTGTCATGACTTTCCAACACTAAATTTTGCTGACCATTTACTACATTAGGCAGTTCAACTTGATTGTTTCCATGAGGAACAGTACTTTGAAATTTATTTGACAATAATGGAGGTGGAGGATAAGCTTTATTTACACGATATCCGTGAATGTCCCTATTAATCTTTTTCATTTTGTTATTAATAAGCTTAGTAATAGTTGCCTCAATACTAGTAAAAATTCGCAAGTACTCATATTTATATCTAACAAATTCTGAATCCTCCTTTATATTTTCTTCAAGTCTTGCAAGTTCAATTTTAAAACAGTCAACCTCCTTCTGATATTGTACAATAAGCAAGTTCATATACTCAAAGCCCTGCTGGTCAAACCGGGCTAACAGGTCTTTGAGAAATTGTGACCCTTCCACTAACCCGACAGGGAAGCGCCATTGCTGCAAACCTTTCGGGACCAGTTTCTTAACCAAACATTCTTGTAGATACGAAATTTCAAGTTGCAGTTTCCTGCACTTGAAAAGTTTAGAGTCAAAAATGGCAATAAGGTGAGATAAATCACTTAAGTTCTCTTGAATACCTTCAGTAACGCCTTCACAAGCCTCATCACAAAAGAAATTAATGTGACTAAGAAATCCATTAATAGAAGGACACCCCGTAGTGTTAGAAGTAGGTATGGGGCTCCTTTGTTGATCGCCATTCACTGTACAGTTCCTACTAGCCTGTCCAGGCTGAATAGGATGACACTTAGATGAGGTGCCAGTTAATTTTGTAGTTCATGTAGTACACAGCCTGAGATGTCATCTGGTCCCATGGATGCTGTATTCTTAACTTTGGAGATTGCGGTTTCTACCTGTGTGGCCGTGATTACCGGAATTTGGCAATCTTTTGGTATTGAGATGGGCCCTTTAGGGGGTGAGAGGGGGGTGAAGTTGGCACTAAATTGATCTGCCAGGATATTGGCAATATCCTTGGAATCAGTATATTTAATGCCATTCTGTTGTAGCTCAGAGCATATCTGAGCATTGCTATTTAGATTCTTGACATAACTATAGAATGTCTTGTGGTTGTCTTTGGAATCTTTGGCAATTTTATTTTGTAACTAGCTTTGGAGGATTTTATGAAGGTCTCAGCTTCTTATCTTATCCTAAATGTCTAGATAAGTGTTTTTGAAGAAATACAGACATGCTACCATCTATGGCTGAGACATCCTCAGCCATCAGTCTGAAAGCACTGAAAACAGGACGAGTGTTGTGTTATCAAAACACCATGTTTTAACGATCATGTAGATGTCAGTATTTTCATGGCTGGTAAACCTTCTAGCAAGGGCAATTTCTTGTTGATGCTCCAAGAAATGAGCAGTGCTTCCTTTAGACTTTATAACTTTAGACTGACTGGGTTTCTAGCTGTAGAAGACTGACATTGCATAAAAAGGCATAATAGTAGCAGTGGCGGCTGGTGACTTCAAATCAAAAGGGGGCTGCAAGAGACAGCTGAATGGGTGGGGTCAATGGGAAGGGGTGCGACCAGCTAGAAAGGGGAGGAGCTATGTTCAAAACCACAAAAACTAAAACTTTAATTAAATACGCTGCCCTGGGTGCCAAACCGTCATTATGAGAGTCCAATCAAGACAAAAATAAGTGTAGAAAAATAAAAATATTTCAATGCATTGGCTGCATGACAGCTTACTTAATATCTAGATGGAAACAAATGGTTGTGAGGCATGAAAAAATAAATTACTTTTTAAATACATTACTGGAATGCCAGTCAAAATCAAGTATAAGAAAAACAAGCAGCACTCAACTCAAACCACTTTTCCTTGCACTGCAGTTCTAATTATAAATTATATTCAGCTTTATTAAAGTACCAAGTAACATGCTGAAAGTTAAAATCTATGTAATGCCCCCACTTGTAAAAATGTTTCTTATCCAAAAAAGACCTGCTGCCTGACAACTATCTACTTGTTTCATGGGGAAAACATGATCAAAGTAAAAAATGAAAAGCAAACAAGAAACAAGCTCAAGATACATTGCTTAAAGGATTACTGTACATGTTATGGACCACACATGATTGGCATTCTGTTTAGTTTACGAGTAAAGCCTGTACAGATAACTGGAAGTCTCCAACAAGTGTAATGAGCTTTTTAAAATAATGTAATCCTGTCCTTCAATACCCAAGGCTTATACATTATCTAGTTAAGTATTCTCTGCATGGCAACAACATAAAGGCTTTCAATGTTGGCAACTCTTTAACAGTATGCTTATTAAAGCTTACTTGCATCTTACGATCTCAGACAAGCTTATCTTATGGTCATTAAAGCATTGCTACTTAAACATAGAGCAACAGGCACTTTAAGTAATAAGCATAAATCAACAGTACAAAAATATGACAGAAACCAGACCATTCTGCAAAATCAAGGACAGATGGAAAGCCACTGTAGTACTTGTGTCTACCCTGGATGGGTGGACACTCTGCACATGTTACACTGCATAACTACTCCTTGCCTTGCTTGGACACATCCAGAGTCACTACATGGGGGAGTGGGGTGCAACAAGTATGTCACAATTTCAAATGTCTCTGGCTGACTGTGATGGCCATGACACATGTGTCCTACCTCTCAACCTCAGAGCAAGAAATCTGAACAAAGCCATACATAGAAGTGGGACAAAGGCTCAAAAATAAGGACAATTTTTAAATATTGCTCTTATAAACTTAGAAAGATAATATAATAGGTCTTGCATTAGTATGAATTTTCTGAAGGGTATGAAATCTGAAACTCCAAATGTCTTTCATTATTTTCTAACTTCAGTCTTTAATGATTTGTCACTAATTTGCCAAAAAAAAGCACAATTTTATGAAAAATGGACCAAAATGTGATGCAAAAATATAAAATAGCCACACAATACAGCTGGGAACCTGTCAAAGAAGGGACACTTTAATATTAGTACTGCTAACTTGAGCAGCTGACAAAAATAAAAGAATCTACATGCATTTCAAGTAATCTATAACTTTGATTATTACAGTTATTTCTTAATTGCAAACCCTCCATGTTTTCTTCCAAAATTGCTATTTTGCGGAGGGATTATTAGGGGGAAGAGCAACATTATGAGCCAAAATCAGGGACAGTTGAGAGGCTGGCTATGCGTAATTCTATAAAGCAATTTATTTGCATGTACCTCTCAAACTGTTAATGCAATAAATCTTGACAAGGCTAAATATATTGGGGGAGCATATAAGCAGTACTAAAAATTGCTCTTGTATAAACTGAGACAGTTGATAGAATAACAGGTCTTACTTTAGCATGCATTTTTCGGAAGGTTATGAAGTCTGAAACTCAGTGTATCATTATTTAGTGACTTAATTCCTAAATGATTTGCCAGAAAGCTACAAATTTTATGAGGAACAAACCAAAAATAAGAAGCAAAAATCTATTCATTCTTTGAAAATCTGGACAGTTCAGTTGGGAGGTATCGTTCAGCTGAGCCTCTGAGTTTGCCGCCCTTCCCCCTCACAAAATCATTGTCAAATGGAGCCTCTGAAGCCATTCCAATGATCCATTACTTGGCTATTTCACTCCATTTACCACAAACACTAATGTGTATACTGCTTTACTTCTTTGATGATTTGGACTTCATTTGAAAGTTTTATTTTGCATTTTACAGCACAAACACTAAGACATCTGCTAAACAAAGCAATGCAGTCTCACAATGAAAACAGACTTAGCATTAAAACTTCTCTGCCCTTGAAACTTACATTCATTGAAACAGCATTGAAACCCACATTCAAAGAAAATACATTTTGCCAGTGGCAGATAAAGATTAATTTTGGGCTGTTTTCAAATCATAGGCCCCTTGCATATGAAACATACATGTGCTCTCTGATACACCTTCCTGATTGTACTAAATTATATTCCTTGTACAATACAGTACAGTTGTTAGAGGGCGTTTTAAATTTGTTTTGAACATTTTTCCAGTAAGCAATGAAACAAAATGCATGCACCCATAATGACAAAACTGCCCAGTTCAGAACATTTCCATCATAAAAGTCTACTCAGACTTCTACAGTCCACCATTATCAGTAAATATGCACAATTCTACACTCCACCATTATCAGTAAATATGCACAATTCTACAGTCCACCATTATCAACAAATATGCACAATTCTACAGTCCATTATCAGTAAATATGCATAATCTCTGAAGTAAAAGTCATCTAAATAATTCCACATTAAAGAAATTTGTAACTAATGAAGAGGTTGCTGTTAGCAAACACCTTTATATTTCATGGTTTTATCGAAAAATAGTGTCTGTTGCCCCTGAGGAATAAATTGCCTATATTACATTAAAAAAATGATAAGCTAGTAATATTGCAAGAGGAAATGGATGGCAAACTGATAACAGGCTCATAGTTAGTATCTTCACCAAGGAGGACATTCTCAGTACAGCAGCATCCTCCCCTTGTGGGAGTAGAACCCACAGCCTTCTGCATCAACAGCAAGTACACAACCTGTTGTGCTATTAACAATGCAAGCCAACTCACCATAAGCAGCACTAAACTTCTCTTCCCCTGCAGCTCTCAGCTCCTTGTAAAACCTACTCAATACTCAACTGCATCTCAACTTCGCAGCACAAGAAATCTGGAAAAAGCCAACATTTATTGGGGGGGTCAAAAGCCCAAAAACCAGGGACACATTAAACATTGCTTGTATAATCTTGGAAAGTTGCTAGAATAAAATGCTGTGTTACCACCATACATTTTACCAGGTGCGGCCCGTGCTATTGGACTGCCGGACTGCAGCCCCCTCAACTTCAGACTAACAAATAAAAAGAAATAAAAAGAAAAAAAAAATTTAAATTTCGCGGACTTCGCGCATGCGCACTAGTCCAGACTGCTGCTGAGACAGTCTGGAGCATGGAGCATGCGCAGATTGTCTCAGCAGCAGTCCTGATTGAGACACGTGAACAGGAGCGCTCCCACAAGTCTATGCAGTTGTAAACTGCATAGACTGCCTGGGAACTCGCTGGGGAAACGCGTCGGGGTTGGACTGCAAGGTCGGCAGTCAGGAGAAGGATCTCAGGTCTGGATTGGATTGCTGCAGGGGAAGATCTCGCGATGGGCAAGGTCAGGATTTGCTCGGGTCTTCAGCTGCACTCGTCGGGGGTTTGGATCTAGAACTACTACAGGGATTCGTGTGTGTGGACAGGGATGTACTACAGGACCAGGTAAGTGTACAGGGACTGTGTGTGTGTGTGTGTGTGTGAAAATGCCCCTGGTGCAATATACTGGTGGTTAGGCTCATGGTGGTGTGGTAGGGAATACCTCAGGCTTGAGCCCTGTACCTTGTATGCAGGTGTTAAAGACCTGAATTCCCTACCCACCACCATTTGTAAAAAATTGCAGATTTTTGCCTCATATTTGATCTGATCTGTTCCTCATAATATCTGTGGTTTATAAATGTTGCAGTGCTTGATATTTGATGGTGCAGTGGTAGCATTGTTGCCTCGCAGCTGCAGGTTCTCAGGTTTGCTTCTTGGCTGGGGTGCCTTCTTTGTGGGGGGGGGTCTGTATCTTCTCCCTGTGTTTGTGTAGGTTTGCTTTTGTGTCCTCCCATGTTACAAAGACATGTCTGCATTATTTCTTCCTGGGCCTCTGCTGAGAATTGTTTTTTTTTTCCAAGTCAGACTGTCCTGATTAACAAATGTTAAATAAAACTGACAGGCATTTGAATTTCAGACTTCAGGTTTCTGAATGTTTAGTTCCTTACCTATTTGATGGTGCAGTGGCAGTATTGTTGCCTCACAGCTATAGGTTTTCTGGTTTGATTCTTGGCTGGGGTGCCTTCTGTGTGGAGTCTGCATCTTATCCCTGTGTTTGTGTGGATTTGCTCTGGTGTCCTGCCATTTTACAAAGACATGTGTCTACAGTATTTCTCTCTGGGCCTCTGCTGAAAATTGTTTTTGTTCTATCAGAAGTAAAATTGACAGGCATTTGAATTTCAGACTTCATATTCTTCAGAAAATACATAGTAAAACGTTTTATTCTAACAATAAATATATAGTAACGCAACCTTTTATTATAGCAATTTTTTAAGTTTATAAGATGGTTATGCAGTGTAAATGTGCAGAGAATCCCACCCATCCAAGGTTGACACAAGTACTAGAGTGGCTTTTCATCTGTCCTTGATTTTTACAGAATGGTCTGGTTTGGTTTCTGTCATATTTTTTGTACTGTTGATTTATGCTTATTACTCAAAGTGCCTGTTGCTCTGTGTTTAAGTAGCAATACTTTAATGACCAGGTAAGCTTGGCTGAGATTGCAAGATGCAAGTAAGCTTTAATAAGCATACTGTTAAAGAATTGCCAACATTTAAAGCCTTTCTGTTGCCATGTAGAGAATACTTAACTAGATAATGTATAAGCCCCTATTGAAATGCATATGCCAGTATTTGTAATAAAGGACAGAATTACATTATTTTAAGAGTCTCATTACACTTGGAGACTTCCAGTCATCTCTGCAGGCTTTTCCCGTAAACCGAATGCCAATCGTGTGGCCCATAACCTGTACAGTAATCCTTTTAAGCAATGTATCTTAAGCTTCTTTCTTGTTTGCTTTTCATTTTTTACTTTGATCATGTTTTCCCCATGAAACAAGAAGATGTCAGGCAGCAGGTCTTTTTTTGGATAAGGAACATTTTTACAAGTGGGGGCATCAGAGATTTCTACTTTCAGCATGTTACTTGTTACTTTAGTAAAGCTGAATATAAATTATAATTAGAATTGCAGTGCAAGAAGTGGTTTGAGTTGAGTGCTGCTTGTTTTTCTTATACTTGATTTTGACTGGTGTTCCATTAATGTATTTAAAAAAAAAAGTAATTTATTTTTTCATGCCTCACAACCTTTTTTGTTTCCATCTAGATATTAAGCTGTCATGCAGCCAATGCATTGAAATATTTTTATTCTTCTACACTTCATTTTGTCTTGATTGGACTCTCATGACGACTGTTTGGCACCCAGTGCAGTATATTTAGTTTTTGTGGTTTGCTACTACAGGTGTGTGTGTGTGTGTGTGTGTGTGTGTGTGGTAGGGAATACCTCAGGCTTGAACCCTGTATCTTGTATGCAGGTGTTAAAGACCTGAATTCCCTACCCACCACCATTTGTAAAAAAAAAAAACTGCAGATTTTTGCCTCATATTTGATCTGATCTGTTCCTCATAATATCTGTGGTTTGTAAATGTTGCAATGCTTGATATTTGATGGTGCAGTGGTAGCATTGTTGCCTCACAGCTGCAGGTTCACAGGTTTGCTTCTTGGCTGGGGTGCCTTCTTTGTGGGGTCTTTATCTTCTCCCTGTGTTTGTGTGGGTTTGCTTTTGTGTCCTCCCATGTTACAAAGACATGTCTGCATTATTTCTTCCTGGGCCTCTGCTGAATTTTTTTTTGTTCCAAGTCAGACTGTCCTGATTAACAAATGTTAAATAAAATTGACAGGCATTTGAATTTCAGACTTCAGGTTTCTGAATGTTTAAGTCCTTGCATATTTGATGGTGCAGTGGTAGTATTGTTGCTTCACAGCTATAGGTTTTCTGGTTTGATTCTTGGCTGGGGTGCCTTCTGTGTGGAGTCTGCATCTCCTCCCTTTGTTTGTGTGGATTTGCTCTGGTGCCCTGTCATTTTACAAAGACGTGTCTGCAGTATTTTGCTTCTGATGGAACAAAAACAATTTTCAGCAGAGGCCCAGGGAGAAATACTGCAGACACATGTCTTTGTAAAATGGCAGAACACCAGAGCAAATCCACACAAACACAAGGAGGAGATGCAGACTCCACACAGAAGGCACCCCAGCCAAGAATCAAATCAGAAAACCTATAGCTGCGAGACAACAATGCTACCACTGCACCATCAAATATGCAAGGAATTAAACATTCAGAAACCTGAAGTCTGAAATTCAAATGCCTGTCACTTTTATTTAACATTTGTTAACCAGGACAGTCTGACTTGGAACAAAAAAAACAATTTTCAGCAGAGGCCCAGGAAGAAATAATACAGACATGTCTTTGTAACATGGGAGGACACAAAAGCAAGCCCACACAAACACAGGGAAAAGATGCAGACCCCATACAGAAGGCACCCCAGCCAAGAATCAAACCAGAAAACCTATAGCTGCGAGACAACAATGCTACCGCTGCACCATCAAACATCAAGCATTTAAATATTTAGAAACCACAGATATTATGTGGAACAGAACAGATCAAATATGAGGCAAAAATCTGCAAATTTTTTACAAATGGTGGTGGGTAGGGAATTCAGGCCCTTAACACCTGCATACAAGGTACAGGGTTCAAGCCTGAGGTATTCCCTACCACACCACCATGAGTCTACTCTAGCCACCAATATATGGTAACTGGGACATTTCACACACACACACACACACAGTTGCTGAATGGTCCCAGCCCACCAATGAGCTGAATACCTGCTTCTATTGCTGCCGCTGTTATCAGAACAGCCCCTTACCCATATTCCTTGTGCGAATGGTCCATCCCAAAGGATTCCCTGCAGTCCAAATCCGCGATTGGTCCTGCCTGTGACTACTGCAGTCTGGAGTGCCTCTATGTTGTGATGTCATTGCTGCATAGACTTCTGGGCATCTTGCCTTTCCCCTTATCTAGACTGCTGAGAATGCAGTCTGAGAGCATGTGTGCATGCGTACTGTCCGAGACTTAATTTTTGTGTTTATTGGTTTGTTTTTATTTTGTTTTGTAGGTGGGAGGGCTGCAGTCTGGCAGTCCTATAGTACAGAAAGCTATCCACAATATGTAAGAGCTGTGTGGGGAAGTGGCAGTGAGTTCCTTGCAAAGGAATTTGGACTGTCAGTCATCTCCATCCAGGCCGACACATATTGGAAACCCTTGGAATTATAACAAACACTAAGCCACCTATTGAAGTCAATCATATTTTATTTAAATTGGGGCATCATTCACAATGAAGGTAGGCTGCTAAATTCTAAAATCTTTTGGCACCTTTTCTTCATGAATACAGTAGGGATAGAAAAGTATTAACCATTGTCACACACTGCATTTGCTAAATTTCTCTAAATAAAATCATCAGTTCATTGATGTCTGTTTTATACACATTTTGAGATGGCTTCAATGTTGCATTCATTTTAAGTTTCCAAATGGTGTGTAGCAGGATTCATAGCTACACAAAGATTTAGTGGAATTCTTTAATAAGATTAGGGGTGAGGCTATGCAGATATTTTACAAGAGCAATGAGAATGTGATCATACATTTATTATGTAAACTTGACGAAAATGCAGAAATCACACTGCACTCTTTATTCAGCCATTGTCATTCAAAATACAGTGATGAATTTGTTAGATTGGAGAAGTTAGAAGAAGAGACTTTGCTTAGAAAAAAAATAAAGTTGAAAGAGATGATTTGTAATATTCTAAAGGGATGAGTTTCCCTTTAAAGTTAACAGCATATCAAAAACAGACAAAAAATGCACAACAGCAAGATGGGCATTCAGTTGCAGCATAGGGTATATAGAGGAAGTTCATCTGGAAGTGTCTGACGCTGCAGTGCCTTAGAGATCAGATAGACAATCAAACAAATAATCAGGATGTACATATGAACAAGCTACAGTTACCAAGTGTGGAAATCAAATTTTCACAGAAGGATTTACAAGAAGAAATGGAGGACAAGCAGAATTTGGAAGATACATTTTTAAATCTCTCTGATAATACCTTGCAAGTATAGGGAATTACACAAGAACTAGGTTATTGTATCTGGAAAAAAAACCATCAGAACTTCATGGAAATAATTTTGAGTATTTTTAAACGTATGAGCAACCAGAGCTACAGGATGGGAATAAAACAGACTGAGGTCAGGTGCCTTTAAATCAGTTTTCAGATAAAGATGAGCACAATGGCACTCAGTGTATTAACAATAGCCATAAGCACCCATGTCTTAACAAAGGATGAACTTAACATTTTACATAAAAAATTCAATTATAGTTTTAGCTCTACAGCAAACATAGACAAGACTATAATATAATTAAAACTTTCACGTAAACTGAACTTGCAATATTTGCTCGCTAATTCTTCAGATGTTCAGAAATTTAAATGTAAAAGTAGTTTTAACCCACCCTTAGCACAGACATTAACAGTCATCAAAGCAGCATGTGAAGCAGAAATTAGTACTGTCTTAATGTCACCAGTGAAAAACAAGTATTTTAATTTTAACTCCAAGTGAGAGACAGGCAGTGCATTCTGCCCCTGTTAACAAAGATTTCAGAATCATAAGAAGTGATAAAGGGGGAAGTGTGTTACTAAAAGATCAGGACGTATATTTATGAGAGATTGAGCGGATTTTGAAAGATAAACAACTGTCTCTATTTGGCATTAACAGAAGTTACAGCGGTATAGACTTGGGATTATTATAGATGTGAGAGAAAAACAACAAATGTGAGCCAACCAACACGGTGCAAGAGCTAATAAAAATAACCAGCCGAAATACAGGAGTAGATAAAAATAAAGGCAGCCAAATTTATTCAGAAAGATTAGTGCTTGCATGGGGATACACCTTCTTCTTTCTTAATAAATTTGGCTGCCTTAATATTTATTTACACCTGTATTTCGGCTGGTTATTTTTATTAGCTCTTGCACCATGTTGGTTGGCTCACATTTGTTCTTTTTCGCTGTTTACTGCTGTATGTGAGTCACCTTTGGCAGTTGGCTGGCTTGTTTTTTACTTATTATAGATGTCACCGACTGAATGCATTGCAATAGATATCTATCAGTTTTTACTTGTAGAGAAACTTAAAATCACTCTCTCTCTTTTTTTGGAATACCCAAAATACAACAGTCTGTTTATAGACCAACAATTTAGACTGATTGTGTTGGCCATAAGGTCATTAAACAGAATTGTGTGCCATCAACAATGTTGAGGAAACATCCAGATCCGATCAGAGAGATCAGTGGCAGCTACTAGAAAAATCAGAGTATGCAATGGATGTTAAAAATATGTATTCCATTTTCCTTAGGAAGAGGGAACTTAGCATAGTTAGGAGTTATCTAAATGGCATAGGCTTTACTAGTGCTATTTCAGTGGACATTCTATGTGAGATGCTTGACATGCTGCTAACAGATAATGTCATGTACTTCAATAAAAGTATTACAGAAGTTAGAGATGTGGCAGGGGGGAGTACCAGCAGCACCTGCATTTGCCAGCCTCATGTCAATAGAATGGAAAACAGAACACATTTATGGTTCCCAATCTTGGAATATTAGATTGTACACCCAATTTGTAGATGACATCTTTTTTAGAAGCAGGGTAGTAGACAAGAATTACAGGATTTTATGAGTGAACTTACCAACATGACAGATTGCTTAATTTTTACAGCTACTACGTCTTAAAATACTATAGCATTTCTAGATGTGCAATTCACTAAAAATTACACTGAGCAAATGAACCTTTACAAAGGCCTATCTACATGCCAGAAGTGGCCATTCTTTTTCTTTTAAGAATAGCATGATAAGAGGACAGGCTATTAAAGGGTCATGGTTGGCGTCTGGTGATGAGCCATTTGATAATGAACTAGTTACCTGTAAAAGAACATTTTTTGACAGAGAATACAAGGAAGAGTTTTTTGACCAGATCCATTGCTTAAAATTTATTTTTTTATTTAGTATTTGTTTACCAGGAAAGTTGGACTTGGAATGAAGCCAATTTTCAGCAGAGGCCTGGGGGGAGAAAAGCTCCAGATTCATATATTTGCAATGTGGGAGGAAACCAGAGCACCCAGAGGAAACCCACATGAACAAATGGAGGACATGCAGACTCCACACAGAACACACTCCAGCCGAGAATCGGACCACAGAACCTCTTGCTATGAGGTGTCAAGGCTACCGCTGCACCACTGCACCATCTGACGTTCTCAGAGATATTCAAAAGGCTTTGGAATACAGTTTGGACTCTCTTACTTATGTAGTAATCAATAGAGCATTCTTAAAGGTAACATTGACCTATATGATAACACGGGAAAGATACAAGGATATATTTATAATACAGGTAATGACCTTAGATCCATCTTTGACAACAAATACAGTTCAAACATGTCCCTGGCTATTCAGAGAAGACCTAATGAGACATTCAAATGCAGCAATTGCAAATGGTGCCATTTCCTACATGTATCCATTAAAGGCAGTGCTAACATTTATGAAATGAACAAAAATGTTATCACTGCCTTTTATAGCAGTGATAACATTAGTGGTAACATTTACAGAATTAGTAAAAGACATTCTTGCAAATCAACATTTGTGATGTAAATAGCACTGTGTAGAAGTTGTGAAGCATTAAACATTGGCAGAAGAAATCTGCAAGCACACTTGTTTCAGAAAATATTATTTCTAAGTCAGTGATCAAGGAGGGGGTTTTGAAACACTGTTAATCATTAAAGAACTCTGCTAGCATCTTCAGTTGAGAGCCAATATTTTGTCAACTTGAATGAGGCAGTATTTATAAAGCATGTGCTCAATCTGAAAGGAAACAAAGTGTGGTGTAAGGAAAATAACAACATATTTTATTTTGTAAGAGGTAGTTCATTTTTTCATGAAAAGTAATAAGAACAACATTTTTAGTATATAGACAGATTCTTAGCCGTTCACAGTTAGACGTTGCCCATTCGATTCTCAGTTAGATCGTCTTCTGTGTGTCGACATGCGTGAATGGGCGTTCCTTCATTGAAGGTTGTGCGTTAGGCCCGGCAAGCCAGCACGTAAAAATCTACTGCCAATCATTAGCGGACCGGAATTCCGCTGTGGCAACCCCTAACTGGGAAAAGCCAAAAGACACAAACAAACAAACAAATGAGTGGGTATGATAAAATAAGTAATTGTATTTGTTTTAAATCACATAATCTAGTGTTACACAATTATTTAAACAGGATACTGCACAGCAGGAAGATTTTTGAAGAAACATGTTTAATAAATATACTATACTGGGTTCATTTGCTTCATTTTAGTGTATATTTTTTGGTGCTTATAATGGTTATTTCACAAATTGCATGCATTTGTGGTGCTTGGTGATTTGTCAGTCACATATACATATACAGATTCTTGCTCATAGACTCTTACTAGGCTTACAGTCTAAATAGTCATTAAGACATTTAGGCAAATAATCTAGAAGAATTAATAGCCACCCCAATATGGTGATTAATGCAGAATACCCCAGGGATGAATTTCAGATGTTACATCCATTTGTGTAGTGTGACTTTAAAGATAGGAAGAGTGTTATTTTATGTGAAATTCTGATAGGGTGTGTTCCAAAGAGCAGTATATATTGGCTAAGGTAGCTTACATGCCAGGCTCTGCGCATGCACCAAAGAAGGGTACGATTTGTGCTAGGAGTATTTGTGCAGCTGCTGCCAATTTTTGGAGATGGAGCAGATCCAAAAGGGTGAGATCTTTCAAATCCCAGAAAAAAAAATCAGTCAGAGATCTCCATGTAAAATGAGAAGGAGAGAGAGGAGGAGAGAATATAATGAGAAGGCTTTTAGTCTATCTGGATAGCTTAGTGAGCCTAATCCAATATTTGTCTTTGTTTGGAATCCTCGAAGTCTCTCTTGCTGGACAATGAGTTTGTTGAGATGTATGCTGACTGAGGCCACCTATTCAATGTTATGCCTAATGAAGGATGTATAGAGAAGAAATAAGAATTCTTTTGACCTTGAGGATATGCTCTTGGAAATTAATTATGCCAGAAAGAAGCATTTTCTAACTACAACTGATACATGTTGCTCAAAAGATAGTTCATTGTCAATAAATGTGCTCAGATCTCTAATGATTGTGCCAGGTTTAAGGGGATATCATTTATGTTGTATGATCCAGGGAAGTCTGTCTTCCCAAATATTCCAACACTGCATTTATTGGTACTGAGGTTGAGTCTATGGTCATTACACCAGGCACTGGTTTTGTCAAGCCCTTGCTGGATTAAAGGAATGTTACCAAGTAAGATAATACTAGCATCCAGTAAACTTAGTATCCCATAGCTCTTGTACATCAGAGAGCCAGATACAAAAGTGTAACGGACCTAGGACAGAGCCATTTGGGATCCCATGTATGACATTTTTCCTTGGAGGAGATACAATCAACCTTAATGTTTAGTTTGGTAAATTTATCTACAGTGTTCTCCAAGGGAATGGTCTCAAATGCCTTAGTCAAATCCAGATAAATTGTGTAGATGGACTGACCATCATTCAAGGCCTCAGTAGCCTTTTCAAAGAAACTAACTAGATTAAGAGACACACATTCTGCCTATAGAAAACTAAGTACATGTTGGTCAATAAATTGTAGGTCACTTCCGAGGTATCCTATGACTTTACATATGCTATGGGTGGGACTTATGGGTCCATACCAGGATATGTGTTGGGGCAACTCATATATACTTGTACCTCTATGGTAGTTATCTGACCCTCTGGGAAATAACTAGTAGAGATGGTTTATTGAATATATTGAGAAGAGGGTAAGCTAGGTTGTTGTTAGCATATATCAGGGGGCAGCCAAGGATTTTATTGGATCCCATGGAGCTTGTGTATTTAGTTTTAGACCCTGCATAATGGATCTGTTATATGGCAATTTGGGAAGGAAGAATAATTAGGAGCAATGGAGTAGACACTGCAGTGAGTAGGTAAAGTACATTTGGTGCTGAATTTATTAGACATTGTCAATGGTTTCAGGGTCAGAGTAGGTGGTAATATTCAATTTCAGGTCAGAGAAGTATAGATTAATGTCTGAATTTCTTAATATAACTAATTGTGGTCTTATGATATCCTTGGTTGAAGTGGCAACCTTAAGCTCACAGCTACCTTTGCACTTTTTAATTGTATATATAAGGTTTTTGCTAGCAAAACCTATATTCTTCTTATGCTGGGCTTGGTGCACTTTAACAAATAACTAGTAGTGTTTTTCTTTTTTATATAATTTGTTAATGTGAGAATTCCATTATATGGATTTATTTCTGAATTAATCATTGCACTTAATATGGATGGGAACAGATACTTCAGTACAGCTATATTGATGGGAAAATAATTCAGAGGCATATGCCATGGCATTAGCACTGGGGTCATTTGGGTCATATTCTCATTGGCAGATATTCATATTCCTAGTAAACAATATGTAATCGACTTTAGAGTAATCCATAAATATAGCTGGATTCCTGGTGTCTATGGCATCATTGCTAATGGAGAATACAACAGCATGATGGTCTGACTATATAGGGAGAGTGGTTGGATTTTATCAGAGAGGGACACAGATGTTCAAAAACTTGCAAGGGATATATTTTTAAAGACAATGTCAAGAAGATTTACATCTCTTACTGGAAAGAAAGCTATTTTCTCTAGGAAACTGACATTTACAAAATTACTTAATTGCTAGCCTTATTGCTTGCTGCAAATGCTTGCCATTGATGGACATGTAGTTAAAGCCTCCCATAAGTAATGTGTTAGGTTTAATGGCTATTTACTTATTGATTTTTTATTTGGCTTAATTAAATTTCTTTTGCAAAAGGTAACATGGAGGGGGTCCTTTTCTTAGCAATCATGAAATAGAAGGTTTTGCTGAGTGTCTATGGAAATGAAAGATGTTGCAGGTTAGCACCAAGTGGGATCTATCACAAGATGGTGGGATTATGGTTAAATACACTGGATAAGGCCACAGATCCCTGAACACATAGGGACAGGATAGACATCAAACTCTAGTATGGGGGAGTGCTATGAATACATTGCACCCATATTTTGTTAGTTTCACGAATGAAATATATATATAATGAAATGAATATAGTTGAGAGCCAGAAAGGCCTCAAGCTTTAGTATGTTATTGTTTATACTTATAGCATTAAGAAACAATGTCTTAATAATACCTGAAGTGGAATTTGTTATGTTGGGATGTTCATTAGGTGGACATTTCCTGAAAAAGGTATTATGTGTAAGCAGCAAGTGTGTTTGCCAGTATGTGAAAATCACTGTGAAAGGTGTGCAAAC
Source organism: Protopterus annectens (assembly GCF_019279795.1). Classification (NCBI taxonomy): domain Eukaryota; kingdom Metazoa; phylum Chordata; order Ceratodontiformes; family Protopteridae; genus Protopterus; species Protopterus annectens. The sequence continues at coordinate 880,053,858 of NC_056726.1, forward strand.
CACCACTGCCATTACAAGGCATGTCAACCCTTGCATTCCATTCTTTCATGTGCTGGATGCCGCTGCGATGAGACCAGTTAGACCATCAGTTGTTGAAACTAATTATCATTGGCATCATTCCCAATGATGGTAGAATGCTGCTTAAAAGAAGCGTAAAATCTGCCATAGACACATGCATAGACAGCTCAATAATGTCTCACTGTATCATACTTAAAGCAGTGGGTTTGTTCTACTTCAAACCCAGAAGAGACAACACAAGATCATAGTCATATCTGAAGAAGTGGAATATTCTAAGGGCCATAGTTGCAAGTCCTGACGCTAGACAGACATCTTGTTTTGACCCTATTCTTGTACATCCTAGTGAATACTGTATCTGTGTATCTGACTATGGAATCGTTATCCAGTGACTAAGACTTTACTAACGATTTCTACAAGCTTTGAAGTCCTCAAGGGTATAAGCTTGCAACCATAGTGGTTCTCCTTGAAGGAAGTAAAGGGAGAGGGTGTAGATATGATTGCAGTAGTGTTTCTACATGGATAAGGTTTACTATATAGCTGCTTACAAGGCATAGTTAATGTTTTTTTGACCATGTCATCATATGCAAATGTTGTGGAAGAATGCTGTTTGGCATCCCTAAGTGGCTTTCTGAGAGTGGTATTCACTTTACAACTCTCACATGAAGTGTCACTATTTGACATGAGTAAGGGAGTGTTGACAAACATAAGGCAGATGCTAGACTGTCTCAGTATCCAAACAATAGCAAGCTGATCAAGCAAATGGCGTGGCTGGTTTGTGCTGCTATAGTGCTGGTGACCGGACAAGAGGCCATGCAATTTTGCATAATATCTGTGGAAAATAATTAATTTGGGCTGTACTTATGGAGGCAAATTGAACTAGGATTGAAACATTGATGAACTAAATGAAGACAGTAGATAAGCATAAAATGATGTAAAATACTGCCACAATATATTAAGAAAGACCACTACACTACTTTACTAAGAATATACTAAGCAGATGCAAAACTAGACAGCACATTTTAGTATGAATAACAGGCAGAACTGTAAATGTAATATAAAGTAAATTATTCATCAATATATACCCAACAGATTTTAAAAAGGCAAAAATGACAACCCTACCTTACGAAATAGATAGGTATGCCACAATGAAAAAAAAATTACCTCAGTGCAAGCTGTCTGCACAAGTTGATCTTGGTCACAGATGAAGAGTGAATGAGGACACAGAATATACTTTCTATAGAAAAAGTGAAAGTGGACAATGTCCTGCCTATTGGCTAATACTCAGCTACTATTTGTACTAGTCCCATGGCTGCTGCATGCAGCACTGCTCAGCACAGCCTAGCACCGTGATGCCCCACTGTTCCAAAATTAAACTTGAAAAAGCTTCCAGCAAAATAAGAACAGCCAAATAGTGCAGGGGTATGGTAGTACCATTGTCTCTCCTGTTAAAAGAATTGGTATGTACAATTTATAGACCAGCACAGAAGAGTGAAGAGCAGTGCAACAGTCCTGTATTTAAGCTTGATAAAGTTTACCCTGAAATAGAAACGGCTACCCAGCAGGAGACAGTGTTCACATGACTCTAGTCAAAAATCTTTTTGAATACTGGTTTCTAGTGCAAATAATGAATATATCATAAGTTATAATACATCCGGAACTCACCTTTATTGATATCTAAAACAGAATGCTGTTCTTCATTAGATGATATCTGTTAAGTATCTTGGCTACATCATCACCTCTCAAGTCTAGACTTCTTTCTATTTTCAGGGGGTCCTTAAGTAATGTTGAACTTCCATGTTGCTGCTGAGCTACACTAAAGAGTTTAAAGCTAGCTGTGTTTCCAGTACAACAATACCTATGATGACTATACAGCATTTATTAAACAAATTATTGTAAGAGTTGTTTATATTGGCCCTATTCTTTGACTGCTTCCAAAAGTACTGTGGCTATTTTATTTACTTGTTCATTTATTTATTTTTTTATTTTAAACTGGATTAGTCCTACTAGGCCTGTGTTATCTTTTCAGAGAACCTGAGGTTGGGTTTATGCTGAAAAGGGGAAATTTGGTTAAGGTACTAGGCAGATTCCCTGGTCTTTTTTCAATTAGTGCCACAGATTATTTTACATCTACCTGAATTACCACCAACTTAGGGTGATGGGACCTCAGTAGGAAATCTCATCTAAAGGATGTCACAGTTAAAAGAGTGTAGCATGCCACACCCATCGTACACTGTATCAGTACATATCCGTACTGGAAATTAAATCAATTATGTAATGTGGGACTAGAACCCACAGTCTTCTGAGCTTCCAGCTCCAAAAGTGAGTGCATTGTTTATTGATACATCTGAAGTTTGACATTGGGCTGATTTCAAACATGAGTTGTGACATGTAATTCTTTCTTTCTTTTTTTTTTTTTTTTGCAATTGCATTTCACTGCTTGAAGCTCAATTTCTAATTGTTGTTTCAGTTTGTATGAGTTTGCTAAAGTTTTATTTCTGCCTGATATTGCAGATTTCATTATTGAGGTAGCTGTTCCTTCTTTTTTCCTCTAGTTAAATTGCAGAGATTTTCCCCCGGATTCACAAATCCTCCGTGTAAGACTTAATAAGTCTTACTCGGAGGATGCAGTTGAACGGTATGATGTCAGCGTGCCATGAATATTCATGAGGGCACGCTGACTCAACCGTAAGTCTTACATGGACCGTGTAAGAAAGCAGGGGGGGTGTCGGACTGACGAGCAGTCTAAATGTCCACGCCCCTGCAAGTGTTTCAAAAGTAAAAAAAGCACACACACAAGAGCGAGTTCGCTCAAATGTCCCTGCACCCAACACTACACTCCCTGATATTGGAAACCCCTATAATAGTTCTAAAATGCAAAATATAAAATATATTTATTTAAATTCCCAAAATAGCTGCCCGTATTAGCGCGTGTGTGCACGGGTGTGCCCATTGCTTAGCTACAGTTAGCAATTCAGACATGGAAGAGCATAAGAAAGAATGTTTATGCAAATCACACCAAATAGCAATAGTGTAATGGTAGAGCATTCACACAGAGAAAAGGCATTCACGGTTCCAGTCCCACCACTCCCCTTCATATTTATGTTTTAAATCAGTATATGAAATAATACCTGACAAATATGTTTAAACATTACTAAAGAGCAGTGAAATGGCCAATGTATCAGTGAAGGAAACAAATATTTTAAAGGATCCTGATATAAAATTGCCTGCAGTTAAGCAGCGCTTAACCCAGAGCAATAGAGTCGCCCATAGTTTAATAGCGCTTTACCTAGCGCAATAGAGGTGCCCACAGTTTAACAGCACTTTACCCAGCGCAATAGAGTTGCCAATAGTTTAATGGTGCTTTACCCAGCGCAATGTGTTTGCACGGACGTGCGCGCCTTGCCAACCAGGGCACCGAGGATCAACGTAGAGCAAAGTTGCTTAAATGGAGCCACAACCCCTAGCTTGTCTGGACAGTATGAAAATAAAATGAATGACAAGTTTCGAAGCCAGGACTCTGTGCATCAGAAGCAAAGTACAGAACCACTAAGCCATGACAGCATAGGAAAAACATCCACTGTTAACATTCATATACTTACGAATGATAGTTTAACCATTACTAAGCAGGTCTGCAGTCAGCAGAGAATTTTACAAAATGGCCAATTACAAAAAAGTGCAGGAAATGCGGCATATTTAAGCCCCACAGGCGGGAATACACGCCATAACTGATTGTAGCTCACATCTGCAGTTAGAATGTCTGGTGTCGGAGAGGGAACATGCTTCTGAGCGCAACGTTGGGGCATCGAGGAGTCCAAATACATGGTTTGGCTCCTTTTCCACCATCACGAGTCAAGACTCCTGCAGGGCCAGTTCCAAGGGATGGAGTACAAGGCAGAGGCTTGGAACCGGTTAGCTCGTGACCTCACCAGTGCCATAGGCATTCCTCGGACTGGTGAGCAGGTCCGTCACCACCATGCAGACCTGAAGAGACAAAAGCAGGACCGCCTGAACCAATGGAAACAGGAGGCCCGTGGGATGCGTGATGCCCCACAACTGAGTATGTAGCCATGGAATGCAGTATGTAAGAATTGATAATGGAGTATGTATAATGGATAGGTATGTCTCAATATCCCTTCCTTTACTTTACAGCTGCAGGTGACCGTGCTATGAATCAGCAAGCCTATGCTGATAGGCTGCTAAGGCTGCACCACCAGGCAGGTTAGTGATTATTCTGCATGTATTGTTACATAAAATATGGGAGAGAGCATGAAAGAAAGTGTTGTAGTCCAATAATACAGCCATAAAATTGCCTGAATAAGTCCTCTGCATGTACTGTCAGATAAAAAAGTCAGAGAGGCAGAAAAAGAGTGTAGTAACCCATTAAGAAAGGTAACATATGTCTGGAATAATATCTCTGCAGGCACTGTCAAATAAAATAAGCGAGTGAGCCTGAAAAAAGAGTGTGCTAACCTATTAATAAAGGTATAATATGTCTTGAACATGTCTGCCATATACACCATTAAAACAAATAAAGGAGTGAGCCTGTGGAAAAGTGTGTAATGTTATTAATAAAGGTCTAAAACCCAGAGTGTGTCTGTGTCACAGAGTCTGAAATGTTGTTGTACCCTTGCATTATACAAACAGTACTGTTTGAAAAGGTACTGGCAACCCAGAGTTGTGCAGTCCCATATAAAGTGGGTGATGGAAGTGCTAGTAGCTGTGAAACATATATACAGTCCTCAACAGTCAGTTACTGGCTGGCATGCATAAGTAAATCTTGCACACTAGTAGCATGCTAATATGTTCCCCAGAAAAGTGAGTGTGCTTCAATAAATGCAGGGTTCTGTACAAATTGAAGTGAAAATGTCATGTGAAAACATCCAGATATGTAGATAAAGAAATATAAATGCAACCATGAAATATATAGCAGTAACATCTGCATCTTGGACAGTTAGCATGTCAGATATAGGTCAAGTAGATATATTGAACTAGCCAAACCCACTACACAACCTAATGTATGGTGGCAAGTGTAATAATACATGTAGGGAATATACACCTGCAGTCACTAGGAATGTAGTGTAGAGTAAAAGTGTTTATAAGATGTTAATGGAGGTTTTTTATACACCCTACTGTTTGTGCATAAACCATGCAATTCCACACCTCAATGGGTATGTGGAATCTTAAATATTTGTTGGGACATATGTCCTATTGTTTTATAAATATTTGCATTCATGTTGGGGCATGTGCCCTGTTCAAACACCACGTTCATGGTGGTCTGTTGCTACCAAACATCCCTGCATGCTGTTGGAATTTCCATTGTCATTCAATATGTGCATGTGTTATGTTTGCTGTTCAAATGTTGGAACCTTGGTATGTTGGGTTAATGGGAATATTACTGCATGCTGTTACAACTAATCTGGAATGCTGTTGTTTATGTTGTAATTAAACACACCTAATCACAGAACGTATGGGATGGCCGGTCCCAGCGGATCCACCTGTCCCTCCTCAGCAGGCGAGTACACCTGGCACCAGCAGCTCTGGTGCCCAGCCCGGGCTCCCCTCCTCCATTGGTCCTGTGCCACTTTCAGGTGGAAGCGCTGCAGGGGATGGGGCTCGTCCCCCCCGTGCAAGCATGAGCGAAGAAGGGCCACCTGTCACCCTTCGAAGGGTCCGGGCTGTGGTGCGTAGGGAGATCCAGCGTTCAGTCGCTGATCCCCTATGCCAGCTTGAGGCGAGAGTGGTGTCTCGGGGCTGTGAAGGTGCAGTGGTGACTGCCCATGGGTGGGGATCTCAGTTCCACTGTTACCATCTGTGGGCTCATGGGCTTGCGATTTCCAAACAACCTTCCCCTTCAATTGTGTTCATCCACCCCATGTGTCAAATTCCACCCCTGTATGCATCTTGTTTGTCTTGTCTGTTTACCTCCCCAACCTACCTCCCCACATATACCTACATCCTCTACCTCACTTACCACTCTCACCTGAAAAAAAAAAAAAAAAAAAGGGCAATCTGTACCCGAAAAAAATTACACCCCATACATAGCTTCCCATTTCACACACATGTCCATTGGACATGTACACCGATAATTCTAATTGGCAGTGCAACAAACTATGTTGTCCTCACCCCTCTCTCAGGGGTGGAAGGTTTCAAATCTCACTCCAAATTTTCAACATATGCACAGCTGTTGCTGTTAAAGAAATGGGCAGCTATGGGCCTTCCCTACACCCTTCCTGCACATCCTGAGCTTGTTTCCCTACTGTCTTTCCCTCTCTGTGCCCCCTTTTCACCACTTTCCTATCTCCCCATTTTCTTTTATTTAAAATAAATTAGCGCAGGGTTAGCAGGAGTAAGCACTCTTAAGCAGTAGTAAATGGGATTTAGAGAGTGTGCGCATGTGTGCGCTTCGCTAAGCATAGCTAAGCATCACGCAAACCTGCGCAAACCCGCTTACAACTGCTTAACAGTGCCTTAGTCACTCTGTATGACAGGGTCCTTGTATTGCTCAGCAGCAAAATAAAATACACCTGTCAGTCTCGAATCTCAGACCTTGGGCTCACCAGTCTGCATGAAGTACCACTACACCACAGCAGATATACAATAACTTGGTGCTGAAAGAAATATATCATGCATTACAATGAGTGAATGTAAAGGGAGAATAGGAATGGCATAACATAAATCATGTTCTGTGGCCCTTAACCAGCAAGTGTTGTGGAATTGCATGACATGACTGTGAAAAGAGAACCAGCCATGCTAGTAGGGAATAATGTTACAGTAGCACCTTACAAACCCCACACAGTATCAGAGCAGGATAAACAATGGCATATTTGAATAGGTCAGAGGCCAGACCCCCCAACTGTGACTGGTTTACAGGGATTTCCCTGATTTGAAAACAGATGTTAGCTGTGCCCCTCAGACTCCCTGTGAAATGTAGTAACAGTAGGCAGAAATGTGGGGAATCCCACTTAATGATAAATGTTAATAAGTGAGAATAGACACTGCTTGCACGTCAGAAAAGGTGTAGTAATACATATGCTCAGAATCCCCCAAAGTCGCAACTGCAAAATATCTGAAATATATCACAGATGTATCCCACTGATATGTACCTTTCCCTGAGGCTGTTCAAATATATACCTGAGAGTATCTGAGGCCTGGAAGAGTCAGAAACACACAGGCATATCAGCCTGTCTGCTGTTACACACTCTGCGAATAGCTGTAGAATGAATTCCACAAGCATGCCCTTATGTAGGAGTACAACACAGAAATATCAAAGGATGTAGCCATGTACTGCTAGCAACCACCTGTGACAATGCCATTGTTCAGGTGCTGAAAAGACTGGTGTGGTGCACAGTCAATGAATACTAGGCTAACCTCTGACAACCATCTGTTTATGTCCACAGGTGGGAGCTACTCAGACAGATTACTAGCCTTTATAGACTTACAGGTACACAGCAACTCTGCATGTTCAGCAAGATAAACATCACACGATAATAAATAATGCACTTTGCAGTTCTGCACCCCTACCCAAAGGTACTATATACCCATGTAGTCAGGCACAAACAAGGGTGTAGGTAGGCATACACAGTAGTGAATTATGTTCAGTTGTCCTGAGCAGACTGTATCAATGTCAACACAAACAAACCACAAACTGTTCAGATGTGAGTAACGTACTAATGACAGTATAGCAGTTCACAAACAGTGCATGTGCCTGATATTCATAATTGGTAGTACAACATACTTAGTTGTCCTCACCCCTCTCTCAGGGGTGGAAGTTTTCAAATATCCCTCATAATGTATTGCATATGCACAGCTGTTGCTGGTAAAGAAATGGGCAGCTATGGACCTTCTCCACACCCATCCTGTACATCCCAAGCTGGTTTCCCTATTGTCTTCCCCTCTTTGTGCAGCCTTTATCACCACATTCCTATTTCCCTATTTACTTTTCTGTCAAAGAAATGAGCGCAGGGGTTAGCAGGAGTGAGCACTTGTAAACAGTAGTAAGCGGGTTTGCACCAGTGTGCACATGTGTGCACTTAGCTTAGCATTGCTAAGATATGATAAGCTAAGCCAAGCTTAGCTTAGTAAAGCTAAAATAAAATAAACTAAGCTAAGCTTAGCTTAGCATCGCTAAGCGTCGCGCAAACCCTGCAAACCTGCTTACAACTGCTTAAAAGTGCCTTATTCACTCTGTATGACAGGGCCCTTGTACTGCTCAGCAGCAAAATAAAATACCCTTGTCAGTCTCAAACCCCAGACCTTGGACTAACCAGTCTGCATGATGTACCACTAAGCCACAGCAGATATACAATAACTTGGTGCTGAAAGAAATATAACATGCATTACAATGAGTGAATGTAAAGGGAAAATATGAAAGCCATAGGAATACATTGCAATAACTACTGTTGTATGCCAGTTAATTCTCTAATTCGAAAAGAAAGTACATACTCCCATGTCTCCAGTGTTAGCATTAGGAGGTGTGAGTAAACCTACACACTGAGAAGAGTGTACTGGAAGAAGCAACAGTCAGGTGTCAGAACAACATGCATTCCAATGGCTACAACCCAGCTGCAGATATGAGACATATACCAACCTTCTGACTGAGACAACAGTGTCCACAGCAAACAAGCATGGTCCCCACCTTGCAAAACTGAAAGGGCTATGCCTACCTAACCTATCATTTTATAGCAGTGTCCTGAAATCACAGTGAGAACTGCAATTACCACACAGCAGGCTGCATGCAATTACTAAATGGTGGGCACAAATTGGTGCAAAGGCCATCACATGCACATGTGCAGATACCTAGAAAAGTAGCCTGTATCTGCTGTCCACACATGCAATAATATCATTGCACCAACTGGGAGAGAGAGAGAGAGAGAGAGAGCACAAGCGAGAGAGACAGACAGAGACAGACAGACAGACAGACAGACAGACGGATAAAAACAGGCAGTAGGAGACAGTCACTGAAAAGAAAGACCAACACAGAGGAACCCAAAAAAAAAAAGAAAAACCAAAAAAAAAAAAACAAAAAAAAACAATAAACCTACAACAGACTGAGGTGGGGAATACAAAGGTAAGGTATGCTACAGATATGCATTTGTTGACATCCGAATTATGTGTCTGAAGGGTACTCTACATACTGTGAATCATCCATATGAGGCAGCAGTCCATATCTATATGTACATGCACATTTGCATAGGGCAAGGGACATACTGCAACTGTTAGTGAAGGCTGGACATATGTATGTTGTTGAAGACTGCTATGTGGACATATGTAAGTAGGTGGTAGTGTGGGGCATTGCAGACAGCAAGCAGTGCTGGTATATGTCATGTGGTGATTAAACGCTGTGGGACTGAGCTACAGGCAGTGAGGCCTGCTACAGCTATATGGCCTGAGGACAGCAGAATGCATTCTGCACAACATTATGCAATAGTATTACATAACCATATGTCTCACAACTGTTTCATAATTGACATCCCCACCATGGAAGGTGGCCAGTATATGTGCCTATATGTGCAGCTGTTTGTACAGCAATGGATGTTTAGATGTATGTGTATATCTATCTATCTATCTATCTATATATATATATATATATATATATATATATATATATGTGTGTGTGTGTGTGTGTGTGTGTGTATATATATATATATATATATATATGTGATGAAACCAGCCCTTGTCAACGACAAATAACAGGAGCCTTTAACTCCAAAATAGAAAATCCGAGGTAGACAAAAAGAAATACAGTCACAGTATGTGGAATCTCAAAAATGACAGGATAATACGTATCCCTTAGCCACAAACCTGATAGCAGCCTGGTTTCAAACTCAAAAGTCCAGAAGAGTAAGTAACAACTGCCGTTGACCAACTGATCGCAGAGATATGGTTACTGCATATAACAATCAGAGGAAGGTTGCGCCAGCTGGCGATGTACTCATGAATAGTCCAAAAAGTAGGTGTAGCTCATACAACAAAAACGCCAATGTCAGAGGCTACAACAGAACACAACTGCTCCAAAATTACATACGGATAACTCCAAAAGATCGATAACACCTTTCGGTTCAAGATAAAAGTATTTTAATGGTGAGCGCTTTCACGGCAACTGAACAGCCGCTTCATCAGACAAAACAGTAATGCGCTGTTTGGCGCCATATTTAAACATTACAACATAAGCATCAGAACCAATGAGCTGGCCTTCGTAAAAAGGATACAATCATGAAAGCTTTTAAAACGCACAAGAACTAGCCTATAAAAACCTCAATAACCTAAGGAACTAAGTAAACTTTCCAAAAACTAAATACTGTATTATATACCAAAATCTAAAATGGCAAAAACATATAATATAAATATTATAACAGTTGACTCTTATTCCGCAAGCGCAAATAATTGCCATCTTGGAATATATAGTGCTGAATGCCTAAACCAAAAATCTAATCTAAAAACATAATCGATCATACAGACTGTAGTCATATACATAAAACTCTAAGGAAATTATGATGTGCTGATCTAAGTGAAACTGCAACAACAAATGTGTGCAAAAACGCATAAACCAAAAAGGAAAACAAAACACATAAATGAAGACGTGTATAACACAATACAAAGTATTACAATATGCACGGCTATAAAACATCCACCAAGATCGTTGAGGACCATATGTATAGTCAAAAATAAATCATGAAAAACAAAAACACATGATGCAAAAATACCTACGATCCACATAACCCATGAAACAAACTACATGGATGAATGACTAAAAAGAACAATACAATAACTATAATAACCATGATAACTAATAATGACAAATAACTATAGTAAACTATCTATACTCATGTAGACGTATGCATGTACGCACACATACACATACATACGCACATTTGCATGTACATACATACACATACATACATAGGTGCACATACACATACATACACACATGCCTGCACATACATATGCATACACATACACATACATACACATACATATATATATATACACATGTATACATATATATACACACATATATATATACACACATATACACACACACACACTCACACATACACACACACACGCACATGTACATACATACACACATAAACACACACACACACACACCCCCACACACCGTGTGTACATTATTATACACACACACATACATACTGCGTACATACACATACACCCACATATACATAAATACACATACACACATATACACATATACACATACATATACATACACACACATATACATACACATGCACACGTGTACATACACGTGCACACACATACACACACACATATACATGCATGTACACACACACATACATATGTACACACATGCATGCACATGCAAACATGCCATAAACAATCAAAAGTGCACATAAGAAAAATAATAAAAATAAGATAATGTACAAAGAATAAACAAATATGCAAGTATCCATAGGTACATGTACATAAGCCTAATACATAAAAATGTACATGAACCTGAAAAAACAGATGAGCACAAATCTAAAACAAGATGTATCATCTAAGGGGTCTACCTTTCAATAGAGGTTTGATAGAGAGAATCTCATTCAAACCCTTCTCCCTATGGGCTGCTAATCTGCAGATCCATCTAAGTTCTGCCTGTTCAGTTGCATTGACCAAGTCCCCCAGTCTGTCACTACTCTGTATAACCTGCAGTACCTGAAATAAAAATGTATGTGAATCACCTTCGCGCATAGTGTGTTTTGCCAATGCACTATATTCTTGACCTCTAGCTAAACAATAGCCGTGGTCACGTATTCTCTCCCTTAATGTTCTATTAGTTTTTCCTACGTAAAAGGAGAAACATTGGACACAATGCGCTATATAAATGACATTCCTAGTATTACAACTACTATCGCATTTTATAGTCCAAAGATGGCCTGTAGTAGGATGTCTGTAATAATGTGATTCATCTATAAATCGACATTGTTGACAAGAACCACATTTGAGGGTCCTTTCAGATCCTGTGCTAAACTTCTCTCTAATAGTTCTAGAGCCACATAATAACTTTTTCAAGTTGGGCATATTACTAAAAACAAAGGAGGGAGTTTGCCCCACCAAACCAGCAATTCTGTCATCAGCTGTGAGTATATTCCAGTTTTTCTTCACTGAGGTTCGAATAGTGTCAAGGCCTCTACCAAAGGGAAGAATGAAACTTAGTAACCTTCTATCTCCTGTGGTATTAAAATCATGGTGAACAACGTTAGTAGAGTCTGAGTAAAATGGTATAGCCCTAGTACTCCTAAGATGATCCATTTCTCTAGAGACTCTTCCAATTTCCTCTTCTGTATAACCTCGTGTGGAAAAACCATTGCAGAGGTCATCCATCCCTTCCTGAAAATCAACAGACTGGGTAGATAATCTAGAGATACGCATCATCTGACCTTTTAATACGTTCTTAAATATTCTAGGATGATGCATACTATCTCTATGTAAAAAGCTCGCTCTATAACATTCTTTCCTATGGACTCTCGTATGAATGGCATGACCTACCTTGAAAATGGTAACATCTAAAAAATCTATTGTTTCCACATTGTATTGTATAGTGAACCTAAGAAAGGAACTACTTGAGTTAATGACTTCATAGAAATCAGTCAGCTCTGCCAATGTCCCTCCCCATAACATCAGGAGGTCATCCACGAACCTTTTATAAAATAAAATTCGTGGATGATGAATAATATAGGCATTCTCGAAGGTCGCCATGACCAAATTGGCATAGCTGTTCGCACAGCTAGTGCCCATGGCGACCCCTTTGATTTGCCTGTATACAATCTGATCATACATAAACAAATTGTTGTCTAAAACCATTTCTAAGAGCATGGATATAAACTCTATTTTGTCACTGTTAAAGTGAGAGTACGAAGTCAGATATCTCTGTACAAACTGTATTCCATCTAAATTCGGAATACAGGTGAACAGAGATTTAACATCAAGTGTTACAAATATCATAGAGTCGACAACTGCAGAGTCGAAGGTTGTTACTTTCGAGTATAGTTCCCTTAATAGATGTTCCGTATCCTGTAGAATCACCGTTGATGATCGTACAACGGGCTTAAGTTCAGCGTCAATATATATAGACAATGGCTCAGTGAGCCATCCAGAGCCCGCTACAATGGGTCGTAGTTCTGGCATGGATGCGTTCTTATGAATTTTTGGAAGTCCTGATATCGTGGGTATTAAGGGTTGATCCACCTTCAAGAAATTCAAAAGGTCATCTGTAATAAGACCCACTAATTTGCACTCCATTAATGCATCATCAATTCCTGTTTTCATGATGTAAACAAGATCCTTATCCACCACAGCATAGGCATCGTCATTGAGCATATCAAGCATCTTGTTGTTGTAGTAAGTTGTATTCATCACCACCATCGCTCCTCCCTTGTCGGCAGGACGTATGGTGATGTCTGCATTGCTCCTTAGATTAGCCAATGCTTCTGTTTGTTCAGGGGTTAGATTGTTAGTAAAATCAGGTGTACTGATTCTGGGTGCGTTGTACAGTTCTTTCTCTACTGCTTTCATGAAAACATCAACATTGGTGTTCATAGGTGGCATGTAAGGGAACTATACTCGATAGTAACAACCTTCGACTCTGCAGTCGTCGACTCTATGATATTTGTAACACTTGATGTTAAATCTCTGTTCACCTGTATTCCGAATTTAGATGGAATACAGTTTGTACAGAGATATCTGACCTCGTACTCTCACTTTACTAGTGACAAAATAGAGTTTATATCCATGCTCTTAGAAATGGTTTTAGACAACAATTTGTTTATGTATGATCAGATTGTATACAGGCAAATCAAAGGGGTCGCCATGGGCACTAGCTGTGCGAACAGCTATGCCAATTTGGTCATGGCGACCTTCGAGAATGCCTATATTATTCATCATCCACGAATTTTATTTTATAAAAGGTTCGTGGATGACCTCCTGATGTTATGGGGAGGGACATTGGCAGAGCTGACTGATTTCTATGAAGTTATTAACTCAAGTAGTTCCTTTCTTAGGTTCACTATACAACACAATGTGGAAACAATAGATTTTTTAGATGTTACCATTTTCAAGGTAGGTCATGCCATTCATACGAGGGTCCATAGGAAAGAATGTTATAGAGCGAGCTTTTTACATAGAGATAGTATGCATCATCCTAGAATATTTAAGAACGTATTAAAAGGTCAGATGATGCGTATCTCTAGACTATCTACCCAGTCTGTTGACTTTCAGGAAGGGATGGATGACCTCTGCAATGGTTTTTCCACACGGGGTTATACAGAAGAGGAAATTGGAAGAGTCTCTAGAGAAATGGATCATCTTAGGAGTACTAGGGCTATACCATTTTACTCAGACTCTACTGACGTTGTTCACCATGATTCTAATACCACAGGAGATAGAAGGTTACTAAGTTTCATTCTTCCCTTTGGTAGAGGCCTTGATACCATTCGAACCTCAGTGAAGAAAAACTGGAATATACTCACAGCTGATGACAGAATTGCTGGTTTGGTGGGGCAAACTCCCTCCTTTGTTTTTAGTAATATGCCCAACTTGAAAAAGTTACTATGTGGCTCTAGAACTATTAGAGAGAAGTCCAGCACAGGATCTGAAAGGACCCTCAAATGTGGTTCTTGTCAACAATGTCGATTTATAGATGAATCACATTATTACAGACATCCTACTACAGGCCATCTTTGGACTATAAAATGCGATAGTAGTTGTAATACTAGGAATGTCATTTATATAGCGCATTGTGTCCAATGTTTCTCCTTTTACGTAGGAAAAACTAATAGAACATTAAGGGAGAGAATACGTGACCATGGCTATTGTTTAGCTAGAGGTCAAGAATATAGTGCATTGGCAAAACACACTATGCGCGAAGGTGATTCACATACATTTTTATTTCAGGTACTACAGGTTATACAGAGTAGTGACAGACTGGGGGACTTGGTCAATGTAACTGAACAGGCAGAACTTAGATGGATCTGCAGATTAGCAGCCCATAGGGAGAAGGGTTTGAATGAGATCCTCTCTATCAAACCTTTATTGAAAGGTAGACCCCTTAGATGATACATTTTGTTATAGATTTGTGCTCATCTGGTTTTCAGGTTCATGTACATTTTTATGTATTAGGTTTATGTACATGTACCCATGGATACTTGCACATTTATTCTTTGTACATTATTTCATTTTCCTTATGTGCACTTTTGATTGTTTATGGCATGTTTGTATGTGCATGCATGTGTGTACATATGGATGTGTGTGTGCACATGTATGTATGTGTGTGTGTATGTGTGTGCACATGTATGTACACGTGTGCATGTGTATGTATGTGTATGTAACATGTATGTGTATATGTGTGGTGTATTATATATGTGTGTGTATGTGTGTATGTGTGTGTGTATGTGTGTGTGTGTATGTATGTACACATACACGTGTGTTTGTGGGGGTGTGTGTGTGTGTGTGTGTGTGTGCATGTATGTGTGTGTACACATGTGCGTGTGTGTGTGTATGTGTGTGTATATGTGTGTGTGTATATATGTATATATGTATATATGTATATGTGTATATATGTATATGTATGTATATGTATGTGTATGTGTATGTATGTATGCGTATGTATGTGCTGTATGTATGTGCACCTGTGTATGTATGTGTATGTATGTACATGTTTATGTGCGTTTGTACGTGCATGTATGCGCACATGCATATGTGTGCATGTTTACATGAGTATAGATAGTTTATTATAGTTATTTGGTATTATTAGTTATCATGGTCATTATAGTCATTGTATTGTTCTCTTTAGTTATTCATCCATGTAGTTTGTTTCAAGGGCTTTGTGGATCGTAGGTATTTTTGCATCATGTGTTTTTGTTTTTATGATTTATTTTTGACTATACATATGGTCCTCAACGATCTTGGTGGATGTTTTATAGCCGTGTATATTGTAATACTTTGTATTGTGTTATACACGTCTTCATTTATGTGTTTTGTTTTCCTTTTTGGTTTATGCGTTTTTGCACACATTTGTTGTTGCAGTTTCACTTAGATCAGCACATCATAATTTCCTTAGAGTTTTATGTATATGACTACAGTCTGTATGATCGATTATGTTTTTAGATTAGATTTTTGGTTTAGGCATTCAGCACTACATATATATTCCGCATGGCAATTATTTGCGCTTGCGGAATAAGAGTCAACTGTTATAACATCTTAATATCATATGTTTTTGCTATTTTATATTTTTGTATACAATACAGTATTTAGTTTTTGGAAAGTTTATTTAGTTCCTTAGGTTATTGAGGTTTTTACAGGCTAGTTCTTGTACGTTTTAAAAGCTTTCATGATTGTATCCTTTTAAATTACGAGCGTCAGCTCATTGGTTCTGATGCTTATGTTGTAATGTTTAAATATGGCGCCTAAACAGCGCATTACTGTTTTGTCTGATGAAGCGGCTGTTTAGTTGCCGTGAAAGCGCTCACCATTAAAATACTTTTATCTTGAACCGAAAGGTGTTATCGATCCTTTGGAGTTATCCGTACATAATTTTGGAGCAGTTGTGTTCTGTTGTAGCCTCTGACATTGGCGCTTTTGTTGTATGAGCTACACCTACTTTTTGGACTATTCATGAGTACATCGCCAGCTGGCGCAACCTTCCTCTGATTGTTATATGCAGTAACCATATCTCTGCGATCAGTTGGTCAACGGCAGTTGTTACTTACTCTTCTGGACTTTTGAGTTTGAAACCAGGCTGCTATCAGGTTTGTGGCTAAGGGATACGTATTATCCTGTCATTTTTGAGATTCCACATACTGTGACTGTATTTCTTTTTGTCTACCTCGGATTTTCTATTTTGGAGTTAAAGGCTCCTGTTATTTGTCGTTGACAAGGGCTGGTTTCATCACATATTCCTTTGTACCTTTGGGAGGCTTCTACGATATATATATATATATATATATATATATATATATATATATATATATATATATATATATATACGTATATAGATATATAAAAGTATAGATATATAGAATTATAGATATATAGATCTATATATAGATATATACATATATAGATAGATATTGATATATTTAGATATATATATATATATATAGATATATATATATATAGATATATATGGATATATATGGATGAATTTAGATATATATATATCTGGATATATATATATATATATATATATATATATATATATATATATATATGGATATATATTGATATATATAGATATAGATAGATATGCATGGATATGTATGGATATGTATGGATATGTATAGATATGGATAGATATGGATAGATAAGGATAGATATGTATGTATGTATATATATATATATATATATATATATATATATATATATATATATAGAGAGAGAGAGGGAGAGAGAGAGAGAGAGAGAGGGAGACACGGGGTCATATGTATTGCAATAGGTGCCTGTCGTCCAAGGCATGGACTGAACATCAGTGTTGAAACTGCAGTGCCATACCCCATTCCAAAGCACCTTATGCAGTAACTACCACATAGGTGGTAGCCTGCCTAACACTGAAGGAGTCAGAAGGGAACATGGGACACAGGTGGACGGTAGGCTCCCATTTGATAATCACAGTACCACAGTAGTCCTGTGATCTGTCTATGTGGTACGTGTCATCACAAAAGGTGTGTCATCTAGGGAAATATAGGTCGGTGTTCCCCTCTACCCATCACAATGCCCCATGTGGTATGTACCTCACATGACAACTACAGCAAGTGAAAGGCCACAGATATACCTAACAAAGAGTAATACTTCCCTCAAACACATGCCCTATGCAGACTGACTCTCAAAACCACAGCTAGAGTGCATTGCATACCACCCACCCAGAGGTTACCACTGCTGGACATACAGAGGTATGTCACACCCATAGCAGTCGGCCAACCACCATGACAACACCTCACAATCCCTCCGGGCTACATGACCTAGGGCCCTAATAGTTGTCACCTCACTAAACAGCACATGCTGGAGGTACAGGTTCCTATCCACAAATTTGCCATACTCTGGACTGAACCACCCAGCATTAACAAACAAGGCTCCTTATTAGCAGATGTCATACATACCCCTGATGATTGATTTGGAGATTGGTAATATGCCCTGGGCATCACCTCTGTGTATCCAGTTGACAGAAGCAAGTGAAATCACATTACATGTGTGTCAAAGGGCAGGGTAGCATATGGCTAGGCTGCTCTAGGCCCTAGGGCCAATAGCGTATTACCTACCTATGACACAATGCACATACACATGTACTCAGTGCAATACCTGCTATGTGAGGTGGAATAAGTGTGACGGTGACTGTGTGCAAGGTTTGTAAGGTTGTGTTAGCTTAGTGTGAGGTTGTGTCTATCATGGTAGTGTGTGTCCTAGGTGTGAGGCCAGAGAAAGATGTGCCAGTTATTGGGATGCAGACATAGTAGGATGGCATATGTTGGGACGTAGTTCCTTGTGTACGACTGTGGTATCCCATTGTAGTCTGAAGCAATACATGTATGCTCAGTAAGTGGTACTGCTGGTGAATCCAGCTCACATATGAAATGTTGTACTACCTGAAGCTGTAGGCCTAAAAAGCACAGTATGGTAACACTGTCCTGTGTGTTTCCTGTAGTCTGCACAGATTACATACCTCAGGCATAGGTATCTGTAAGTAGGGGCACACAGTACTATAAGGTACACAGGTAATGCTCATCTGTGTCGGCGTACATTTGTGTGTTGTATGTATGTCTGATGTGTGTGTAATGAAGACTGTACCATGCCCGCAATCACATGTGTGTTACAGGGTATGTGTGTGTACCTAGCAACATGTATACTCTGTTACAGCAGTATGCCAGCTATATTAACAACCGTGCACATATGTTAGGTAGGGGTATGGCATCAAAGACTAGGGTGGTTTACTGGTAATACCATAAATGTACATTGCATTCATTGCATTGGATGACATATGTCTTCATGCATTAGCTTGATATGTACCCCAGGGGAGAGGTCGTGCATTGTATCCTAAACAGTGTGCCGACTACTGGTGTATACTGGTTTGTGAAATGGAGTGTGGCAGGCACTGTCAGCCAGTTGTGGGCTGAGCACTGATATGTGGTATTGAACGTGTGTATCTTCTGATAGACAGATAGATGTTATA
This sequence comes from Protopterus annectens, assembly GCF_019279795.1. Taxonomy (NCBI): domain Eukaryota; kingdom Metazoa; phylum Chordata; order Ceratodontiformes; family Protopteridae; genus Protopterus; species Protopterus annectens. Next base: position 880,073,059 of record NC_056726.1, read on the forward strand.
TATGGCAGTTAAGTGATATCTGTACTTCATAATGTTGTGTGCCACATGACTTGCTCACACATATCGTTTAATTGTCTTCCAGGGATATGGCTCATCAACGCAATCCGTCGTACACAGCTACGGAGGAGCAGGAAATCCAGAACAGCCTGGTGCAGCACTATAACCTGCTTTTTTCCAGGGCCAGCCAGCACCACCATGAGTGTACTGCACTCTGGCAAGAACTTGTTCGCTGGGTAACTGACATAGGGATGCATAACTGGACATATGAGCAGGTACGCCATCACTGCAGTGATTTAATTAGACATGTCCGGCGGTGTGCATCTGATATCCATAGGCAACAGCTTGCCACAGGTGGTGGGGCGGCCATACATCCCCCCCCCTCACCAGAGTGAAGGAGCTGCTCCTAAGCATGGTGGCTCCTGGCCTACAGCAGCAACAGCATCACACATGTGTCATCATGGAGGCTGGAGCCACACAGCAGGATGACATGGAGCGTGCAGGTAATATGCCCTAGCTGTAGACTACTGTTATCTGTATAGTTAGTATATGCATATGTGAGATGTGTACTGTGTGTTTAGCAGTTGTGCAGTACTGATATTTGGAATAGTATCTGTACACCTGTGACTGTTGACTGTTGTTCCACTATAGTTTAGCACACTCACAGTAGCAATGCCACAGTTGTGGCCACTGACAAACTGTGTCATATTCTTGTAGGTCCCTCTGGTGTGACAGCAGGGCAGACGATACATGCTGTTGAGTGTGTTAACACTTTAATAATGGTAATGAAATGTGGATGTCATAGGTGAGGTGTAGGCCATGTACACGTAACACACCTACGCATAATGCATGCTGTGCATGTTTGCTGTGAGACATCAATCATCTCAGTAAAGTCAGTAGCTGACTCAATCACATGCAATGCACAGTGCAGCAGACACAATTGTGGCAACACTGTACTGCACATTGGATATGCATAGTTGCTACAGCTGTACACAACAGAACACGTTTATCATACGCAGTACACAAAAACATGCTACATTTGGCATTACCACACACCTGCTGTAAGGTCACACTTCAGTATCCCACATGTCATGCACAATCACATGATGTACCTCAGGGGTGGAGGCCTATCATGGGGCTGCGCAACACTCTGCAACACATAACACAGACATGTTAGGCAATGCTCCCTATTGGGCACCTCACACACCCATGTACAAGGTGGCTGTGTAATTGTGAACGTAGCCACTGCACTGTAGTTCAGGTACAGCATGCTAGGTGGTGGTCTTGCACACATTAGTAGCTGTGAGTGACCACAAGATGCATGTTTATGATGGCACAGGGTACTACACCCCATCAAGTTACAGTGACCACAGTACTACTCATAGCAGTCATTGCTTTGCACCTCAATGTTGTGTGTGTGCAAACATATGCACCTATACACAATATGAATAGCATGTTGTGTGTGTGCTTACAAATGCCAGTATACACAATATGCACAGCAGTCGCCATCCAAACAAAGTGTCACATATATGTCCTGGAATGCTAGTGGGTGTATAGGTCACCTGACACACATTGGTTATGTGTGGTGTTTGATGTTGCAGTCATGTAGCATGCCAAGCCATGTCTGGCACCAACATATCTGCAATATGTCCACACTCACCATAACCACTGTACACTGGCCGTGTTGAGCATTGGGATTCCTTCACATCAACATGCACCACTCATCCCGTGTGTGTACATAGCATACTTGTGCTGCACCCGTGCCCACTATTATCTGCTATGGACACAGACACTGTACTCAGACATGGATATCTATGTGTCACACAGATAACACATGCAGCCATGGCATGTATACTTGTGAGTGATGGTGCACAAGGCATTGCAGAGCTGATAATACCTGCACAGCAATGTTGTGTCCATGTATACACTGTGTTCCAGGGTGTAGCCAATCACTGAACTACACAGCTGCATCAAAGGCATGTATACTGCATTAAATAGGGGCATCTACACTTGCACTGCATGGTCTTGTGCAATACATATTCTGCATGCTGACACGTGTGTGGTGGCTGTTTACTTTGTGATACTGACACCCACCTTCACCCGCTATAGAGTATGTTTTGGATTGCTGGTGTGTGTGTGTATGTGCTGTAGTGAGGAGTGCATTAGTGTTCATGTGTTCATGTGTGCATGTGTTCATGTTTGCATGTGTTCATGTGTGCATGTGTGCATGTGTATGTGTGCATGTTTGCATGCGTTCATGTGTGCACGTATTCCTGTGTGCACATATTCATGTGTGCATGTGTACATGTGTGCACATGTTCATGTGTGCATGTGTGCATGTGTGCATGTGTGTATGTGTGCATGTGTGCATGTGTGCATGTGTTCATGTGTGCATGTGTACATGTGTATGTGTGCATGTTTGCACGTGTTCATGTGTGCATGTGTTCATGTGTGCATGTGTTCATGTGTGCATGTGTGCATGTGCGCATGTGCGCATGTGTATGTGTGCATGTGTTCATGTGCAGACCGTAAAGTGTGTTTCCTGTCTTCCTCTCACAGGTGCTGAGTTAGGGCTGGCCGCAAGCAGCAGGGAACCTGAAGCCACTGCCATGAATAGTGGTGATGATGAGACATGTATTTTGGCACAGGAAGGTTTGACAGGGTCTGTCGTTGGTCCGCCAATTGAAAGTAAACAACGTTCAACCCCATCTACGCGCACACTCATACTGTCAATACATCCCTCACCACCAATGGCCATAGGCAAGGGACAGCATACAGTTGGCATTGACCAGGAGAGTATGGTATCCATGGCACTTGCATCCCCTTACAGCAGCCATAGCCGTATTCCTGGAATGGTACCACATAGGCAGAGGTCCAGGGGTTCTCGGCGGAGCACCGCTGGTCATATTGCCCCTGGCAGGCATGCCCTCACAGGTCTTACGACGTCCAGTATGTTCCGGGCTGTAATGCAGGCTCAGGCACGTATGGAACAGTACAACACACAGGGACTTAGGGCATAGAGGGTACATTACACCGCTATCAATGACAGCATCCGTGACCTTGCTGGTGCCATCCGGACTTACACCGAGGCCATTGATAGATGTTGGGGGGAGACATTAGATGCCCTCCACAATATGTCTTCCATGAGCCAGGACCATGCGGGATGGCTGCGACGTCGATGCTGATGCATGCCAGCAACAGCAACAGCTGGCAGTGATTGCAGATGGCCCACAGTTCACAGCTGCTCCCGTAGTGGCAGTACCAGCCCCAGCAGCTGTCCATTGACCGTCCCAGTAGACCACGTGCACGTGGCTCTGGCCAGTCCCAGCAGGGACATTGGGTCCAGTCATCATACCTCTGCCTCTGATGACAGTACCCAGTCAGTTTTGGTACCTGATAGTGTCCATAGCACCCCTGCCAGGCACAGGTACTGTGTCCGTGGCCGGAGACAGTGATCTGTACAGCCTAGCAGGTACAGTCTGTGGCTGTCCCACAAACTACCGTATATGGCAGCCACATGGTGGAGCTGTGTGCATGCAGACAGACAGACATTAACCAAACAACTAGGGCTCACACATACACACACACATTACATCAACATTGGCCCATGCTGCACTGTTGTCCCTCTCACACACACACACACACACACACACACACACACACACACACACACACACACACACACACACACACACACACAGACATGTCAATTGGATGGGTCAATGTCAGGCTCTGGCAAACAACAAAATGCCCTGTGCATATGATGATACCTGTGTCGCCTCCTGTCATCTGTAACATTGACGGAGGAACAGGCTAACATGGTGCTGATGCACAGGGTGACACTATAGCAGTGTAGCAATATTAGCAAGCTGTCAACAGGAAAGTGTAATGACATCCTTGTAGGTATATCTGAGCAGACATTATGCATCAAAGCTCTGATTGTCAATGTAGCATTGTTTACACCACTGTTAGGTCTGAGTATGTATTGTCCACCCATGTGCCACTTGGCTGAAGTGTAATGTGTTGCCAGCATGTGTTAGTGTGTGGACAGTACGTGTGTGATGTGTGCAGTACAGATTAGCAAATGTACATCTGTGAACATGGTGGGTGTGCACTGTCTGCATGTACGTGCATAGTGGACACATGGGATGTGTGGCATACCCTGTTTTACACATTGTTCACATCTCACAGTATCTTTCAATGGACAGTATGCATTCTACTACAGTTATGTACCAACATGGGTAGACATGTGTGTATGACATGGGTTGACACCATGCTGTGGGTGATACCATTAATATCTGTCAATGATTTGCGGTCTGGTAGTATACACAACCTCAACAGCATGACTAAAAGCAATCATTGGATGATGTCCTGACAAATGACGCACAGTCGTAGGGAACTCAGTAACAGTCAGATCCTTCCGGTGCTACACTATAACACTGATCAGTGGTAATGACCACCACCCATTCCTGTGACCACACCTGTATGGCATATAGCCCCCTTAGGTACATGCAAACACACTAGGGATGCGTCCATCCATATCTAGAAATGCATGCATTGGCCTACAATGCATTCCCTGGATGGGACGCATATCCTACACAAGGGTATAATACAGACAGATACCTGTTGTCTGATACATGCTGTATAACAGTAAGCCGACTATGGCATAGTTATCCACATGTACTATACATACTATCCCGTCAGTACCACACAGGTTGTAGCCCTGAACATGTATGTTGGGTACCAATGTGTACATACGGCCTCATGTTATGTCATGTGTCCCTTGGTATCCACATATCCATAGGTATTGTGGAGTCCCAGGGTGTATCACATAAGACATTAGAGGCCTGAATGCATATCCACAAGGCAGTTGTACACCTATAAAGACTGTCCATTATTGGCAGTCATTGTTGTGTATGAACATGTCTGACATATACCCTCACTCACACTACTCTTAGGTAACTGTCATGGATGTGTGTGGCACAGATTACCTTGGCCACAGATCATGACAGTGGATGGCCTTGTCACATACATACATATGTGACCTACGATCTGAGAAGCAGTGGCACAACCCGTCAATGGAAACAAATGTATTCATGTAGTATGCAGGCTTCACACCTCTGTACTGATTGAGGGGACATGTACACATATATTTTTGCACCGCAGATACCTGATGTGTGCAATGCACTTACTGTTGGAATCATAATATGTCATACCATAGTAAACGCAAAACCCACACTGCATTGACCAACAGTGACACACAGTCAGTGTTTGCAGGATTCAAACACTTACCTAACTATGTTATGATACTAGAGAGAGATGCATTAACACGGTGCGGTATTTGATTTAGTGGGTGGTTTCACTTCTCCTGCTGTATTTATAGGATGGTGACATCATCAGTCTTTCCAAAGAGGAATGTACCTCTTTCAGTGTGTTTTCCCAGTCTCCAAAAAGGGCACTCCTTTCAAAGACAATTGCACACATACACACACCCCACCCACACACACAGTCAGCACTTGCAGGATTCAAACCCCTGCCTAACTATGTTATGATACTAGAGAGAGATGCATTAGCACAGCGTGTGATTTGCTTTACTGGATGGTTTCACTTCTCCTGCTGTATTTATAGGATGGTGACATCATCAGTCTTTCCAAAGAGGAATGTACCTCTTTTAGTGTGTTTTCTCAGTCTCCAAATAGGGCACTCCTTTCAAAGACAATTGCAAACATACACACACACACACACACACACACACACACACACACACACACACACACACACACACACACACAGTCAGCATTTGTAAGATTCAAACCCCTATCTAACTATGATATGATACTAGAGAAAGATGCATTAACACGGGCCGTTATTTGCTTTATGGGGTGGTTTCACTTCTCCTGCTGTATTTATAGGATGGTGACATCATCAGTCTTTCCAAAGAGGAATGTACCTCTTTCAGTGTGTTTTCCCAGTCTCCAAAAAGGGCACTCCTTTCAAAGACAATTGCACACATACACACACCCCACCCACACACACAGTCAGCACTTGCAGGATTCAAACCCCTGCCTAACTATGTTATGATACCAGAGAGAGATGCATTAACACGGCGTGTGATTTGCTTTACTGGATGGTTTCACTTCTCCTGCTGTATTTATAGGATGGTGACATCATCAGTCTTTCCAAAGAGGAATGTACCTCTTTTAGTGTGTTTTCCCAGTCTCCAAATAGGGCACTCCTTTCAAAGACAATTGCAAACATACACACACACACAGTCAGCATTTGTAGGATTCAAACCCCTATCTAACTATGTTATGATACTAGAGAAAGATACATTAACACGGGCCGTTATTTGCTTTATGGGGTGGTTTCACTTCTCCTGCTGTATTTATAGAATGGTGACATCATCAGTCTTTCCAAAGAGGAATGTACCTCTTTCAGTGTGTTTTCCCAGTCTCCAAACAGGGCACTCCTTTCAAAGGCAATTGCACACATACACACACACCCCACCCACAGTCAGCATTTGCAGGATTAAAGCCCCTACTTAACTATGTTATGATACTAAAGAGAGATGCATTAACAAGGTGCTCTATTTGCTTTACTGGGTGGTTTCACTTCTCCTGCTGTATTTATAGGATGGTGACATCATCAGTCTTTCCAAAGAGGAATGTCCCTCTTTCAGTGTGTTTTCCCAGTCTCCAAAAAGGGCACTCCTTTCAAAGACAATTGCACACATACACACACCCCACCCACACACACACAGTCAGCATTTGCAGGATTCAAACCCCTACCTAACTATGTTATGATACTAGAGAAAGGTGCATTAACACGGCGCACTATTTGCTTTACTGGGTGGTTTCACTTCTCCTGCTGTGTTTATAGGATGGTAACATCATCAGACTGGACATGGTAATGTGTGTGCACTTTGTTTTATGCCATTCCAGAAATGGCCCATGTGGGTCATCGGGTGTCAACAGCTTGAACAGGAACTCATAATCCTTACCTTGTGTGATCTATCTGTGGACACATTGACATTCCTTCATATGTCAACACATATTTATGCACAGCTTGTTGGTTTTGTGGGTACTACATGTGTCTGGGATGTTGATAACGGGCTATTCAAAGTCTATGTGAGACATGTGTAGCTGTATTCAGTGATGTATGTCCTGGGTGACTGCCTTGCAAACAGTCTAGCATGTTTGGGAACCATGATCCGCACATGAACATACCACAGTTAGTGGGGTTGTGTGTATGTCAGCTTCCAATAGCTCTGTTTATGACTTCAACCATGATGGACTACATGGCCATGCAGATCAGACTTCATAGGCGTACTGGACTGTACTTACCATGGTGTGTTGTGCACCAACACTTGTGTGGAGTGCCATCTGTTGCTGTAACAAATTCAACGGTTCCACATCCTGTGTCGAGGGGGAGGGTCAGCTGACTGTTCAGGTGCAGGATCTGTTTGTTCTGTAGTTTATGCATGACACATATTGCGAATCAATGTATTCCACTTGCTGCCATGCTTTTGGCCTTGGGGGTTGCTGTTCATCATTTCTATATGTGATATCTCCTGGTATGTTGATATGGACTATCATCAGTGGGAGGTGGGTCTGTATATATGGGCCTGTCTGTCAGGATGTTGGCATTGTCAGTCAGGTACAGTTGGCCCTGACTAAGGACACATACGGGTGTACATTGCTATATACGACATAGCTGTCAGAGGTGTCATGATTCAGTCTGGACTCCTTCTCAGCTACTCTTTACAGAACACCAACGAACCTGAGCACTAGTCCCTGTTATACTCTTTTACACATGTGACACCCTGCTGATCCTTTTTGATCTGGCTACAGTGTATGTCATCATAATATCCCGGCATGTCCAGGGGTCGGTTTCGTGTGTACTCTCCAGTCCAGTTGGTGAATATTGTGATGTTGACACAATGTCACATCTGCCTCATGTACACAGACAACCCTCTCCTCCTCCCAACAAACTCAGCTATATGTGTGAGATGCACCTATAGATACATACAGGGTGCTGAACTCCCTCAACCCATGACTGGCACAGTCTATCAGGTGGTGAAGGTAACCACACACAACACATACAGTCTCACATATCCTCTGGCGACAGCACTCAAACCACATTATCACACATAGACATATTCGGATGCTGTGAATTAACTCTGCCTAAGCAGCAGAGACCTCCACAGCAGGCACACACAAAACTGCTACCCCACTACAATACCCACATATCACATAGTTCACAATGTCAGTGTGCCATACAGTCACTGCCCTTCAGGCTAGACAACTCACCTAGTACACTTGTAATAGGCAACACTTATTGTCAGACACACTGACGTACCACTCACCAGCCCAAACATGGGAATAGTCACTTTGGGCTGTCTGTCGGGTGCCAGGATCTGCCACATAACACATGCAGTCAGGTCACTCCAAAACAAGTACAGGACTGGCACCACCATTGTCCATGCTGGTGCATAAAACATCAGACGTTACTCCCTGGACCATATGACATGGTACATGGAGGAACAATCTGATCATGTAGCCCAGGCCAGTATTACCCTGACCTTGTCTAGCATCTTATACCCACCAATTATGATGTCAAAGAATACAGACAAACATATCACGTTTAACAGTTGGCTAACAAATTAGTGTCATTCATAGGGGATACAGTGTCTGTCAGCCTGTGGTGACATGCTCGACATGCCACATAGCTTCAGTATGGACAGCTTGCACCTGTCACACTTGGACCTTCGAATGCTGGCTAAGGCTCTTGCTATCACCATAGTGCATTTGTTGAGCAGGGCTCAATAGACAAACCCACATCCATAGACATTACAGGTTATATGACACTAAGGGTAATGCTGCTCAACACCAGATGTGTTGCCCTCCTATTGTGGCCACTCAAGACTCTCCTCAGTATGGAGGATAGCAATATCTGTGCACTAACAGACACCTAGTTCAGGCTCACATATGCACACCAGCACTACCAGGTTATGTTTCATACCATGCTTTCTAGCCACAGGACTTGGAACGGACAACACAACTAGGGGGAGTATCCATATACATCACAGATACACATACCTCCAGGTTAGTAGCACTGCACAAAGCATCACAGACCATACATATACAACTACCATTGTGCGGAACTGCCTTTCAGTTTGTTGCCTGCTACTGACCACCCACCCATACTCAGGAACCACACTAGGCATTCCTGGGAACAGTAGGGAATAGGGAAGTCTCCACAAACAACATTATATTGGGTGACTTCAAATACACTAATATTGACTGGGGATACTACTCAAGCCCCAACACCCTCGCCCTACAGTCGCTACAATTTGTTAATTCATATGCTATGGCACAACGAGTCACCACAGCCATAAGGGGGAATACATATTGGACCGGATCATCACCAACATGGGGACTCTATGCTCCACACCAGTGATATACCCCTCATTGGTAAGGTCAGAATATACATATATCTCAATGGACATACATATACCCTCCACACACCCATCCAGGGTATTCTTGGTGAACATCTCATGAGCCAATGTCTCACTTCACTAAAGCAAGGTGGTATCCTTCAGAGACCCTGAGATAGTGGCAAATATGGCTCCGACTGCTGAATCCTTTCCATACACATTCTATGGACACCTAGTGAACTGCATGGATTGTGCTATCCCAAATAACAGCAGGACTCACTCCTCCAATGGCAGGGGACCTGTCTGGTAGACTCCAGCCATTAATAAGCTGTTCAATGTCAGGAGGAAGCTACTACATGATAGAGCACAATCCCAGACAGGGAAAGCATCTGTGATCTGTACTAGCAGACAGCTACAATCACTCATGAACTTATATAAGGGCTGCTTCTCACGGACAATTGCACCAGACATGTAGGACTGTCACAAGGCCTTCTTCAGTTATGTCAGGAAACTTGGTGGACACTCACTGATATGCTGTGTGTTACTGCATACTGACTAAACTTACCCTGAACCCACTGGCATTGCCAACATCCTGGCAAACAGGTTCAGTGCAGATGTCTCCTCCCATCCCCCCTAGAGAGCAACTATCCATCCCAACAGAGTGTAACCTCCCTGCATCACACAGTAACAGGTGAGTGCTGCCCTCTCCAAAGCATACATCACAGCATCAGTGGGACCAGATGGTGTCCCGGCATGCATCTTACACGAGCTTCATGACAGACATAACCCTCACATTACATCACTGTGCAATATTGGAGTTACTACAAGATATGTATCCACGGAATGGCGTACAGCGACAGTGGTCCCACTACACAGAGTTGGTGCCACAACGGACCAGAGACAATATTGCCCTATAAGCCTAACTAGCCTGTTCTGCAACACTATGGAGCATATTGTCATGGGTCTCTTACACATACACATCGGGAACCTACAGACACTGTGTCCTACACATTTCAGCGTTGTTGTGGGCAGATCTTGCCTCTTGAACATGTTTGTATTCTTTACACGGTTAACAGGTCCTTCGACATAGGGACAGTTGTCCACACAGCCTACCTGAACCTTGCAAACCCCTTTCACACAATAACCCACTGGGCCATCATGCATAGGCTCACCAGCATTGATATGGACACATATCTCACATGGTGGATTGCTACCTGGATCAGGGTTAGCACCCACATGGTCAGAATTGCAGGTGACATGTCTGACTATACACCAGTTACACGTGGCATTCCACACGGCTCGATCCTGGGACCTCTCTTGTTCAGTATATATTTGTCTGACGTACAGGCTACCACAGGAGGAATATGGCTGACCTCGTTCACACTTGACTGCAAACTGAGTGCCATAATTAACTCTCCAGCTGCCACATGCATACTCAAACAGGGTCTCACAGAGATGGATGTTAGGTGCCTGAGCCATGGCCTACAGCTAAATGCCATTGGTTGCATAGTCATCCCCTTTGGGAATAGCAACATGACCACACATTACCACATTGGTAGTACTCCATTACATATGGTAGGAGTTGTTAGGTGATTGGGGACATGACTTGTTTGTACTGTCGCCTTTGACATTCACGTTGCCAAAGTGGTTGGACAGACCTTCTATATAAGCCACCTTATCCCATATGGTTTCACATGTAGATCGAGTGAGGTCATTGTGCCCCTATGCTCATCACAACCATGCTTGGTTACAATGCCACGTTTGGGGTGTACCTTACCAACACCTGCAGCAACTGTACTAGCCACAGAAGTTCCTCACCAGGCAGATGTAGGGACTCACACGGATGACCTGCTCAGTTCGGATGCAGTAACTCCAGCTATACTCAGTCGCTTACCACCTACTCGGATATGATGTGTGCCTGTTGTTTATGGAAATACCCAACTCAGAATTACTGGACATGCTCCACCTCAGGATATCCGACTCCCTTGGAGCTACACACTCCAGGGACATATACCTCAGCACAGATGTTAATTGGACATGCTAGAGGGACAGATTCTTATCCCAGGGCCTCCACTCACTCCGGATTGTGATCACAGTTTCACATAGGCAGAGCCACCCACTGACCACCTACAGGGGACATCTTGACAGCTGTATGGGTGATTGTATGTTTACCCCTGGAATATCTTGTGTGTCCCTGCTAGACAGAGGCACACTAGCCTAGATGTACATGGGCTATCTTGTGTGACCTACTATTCACTGGCACAGTGTAGTAATCTGACAGGGTTGCAAAAGCCAAACACACTCTGGCTAGACTTGTACATGCCCTAGGGTAGATAGCCTAGTATCAACCTCTGAACCTATACTTATGTTCGGAATGCACAATATTTATTGCTGATACTATTTGCAGGTCTTTATCGACTTTGCTTTCCCAGTTTCTATGAACAACTTAGGTATCTGCAGAACATATTTGATTATGACAGGGTTCCACTATATTATATATGTGTCTGTTGTCATGTAACTGTGTGCACAGGGCAGATTGCTGGATAGTGAGAGGTTCCTGGGTTTACACATGCAATTGCCAGATATGTGTGGCCCACTGCTGTACTCAGACATGGCCTAAGTGTGTGGGCATGCCCAGTTCAGGCTTTCCATGTTTTGTTGCCTGACATTTGTCTCATTTATTCAAGTGTGTGAGCATGCCCAGTGTGACCTTTCAGTATGTTGTGATCTGAGGTCCACTACATTTGTGGATGCATGTGAACATGACCAGTATTAACATTTATACTGTGTGTGTGTGTTGGAAGTCAAGTTCTGTTCTTACTGCAGGAGTCACCTTTGTGTCATAACTCAACAGGGATTATGCTGTGCCTCCAGGGTTTCCATGAGATACTTTGCATAGACCTATCAACATTCCTTCATACTGGCTGACCACTGCAATACTGTCATGGTTTAGTGGTTCATTACTTTAACTATAGTGCACAGTATCCTGGGTTCGATGCCCATCACTGCTTTATATTTTCATACTGAGCAGACCAGACTGCTTAAGGGCCAGTTAAGCAAATATGAGCATGTTGGCTTTTGTTCAGCTATGCCTTACTTAGACCAGGCTTGTCCAACATTGCTGAATATTCACCAACTTTGCTGGACGTTGCCCAATATTACTCAACATTGACCACAGTTGCACTAGTTGGTGTGTGCGATTCTGTTTGCAGAAACTATATGGTGGTAAATGCTGTTTAGCACTGCTTTACATTGCTTAACACATGTCAATCATGCCTCAGGTGGTGCTGCAGGGCTGCCTATGTCGGATGCACATACTACACTCCCTGTACATGTTTGAAAGCAGGTCGTGTCAAGTTAGGCATCCCTTTTACTATATGTGCGAGTCAGAGAAAGGTATCCTTTCCAGAGTTCCTACTGAGCCATTGTATGTGCTATGCGTTGCCTCTTTGCCAAGGCCAAAGCATACTGGGTACGCCTTCTTCTGCCTACTGGGCCAGGCTCAGGTTGTTCCTCCTCCGAGTCACCCTGTGCCTGTGCAGGCCTTGGCAACGGTGGGGGGGCTGTTTGGCCCTGTCCCATGCTGGTCCTGCTGCAGCTGTTTTCGCAGGATCATATTATGTAGCATAGCACATACCATGACAATTTGGGTACATGTAGTTGGTGAGTACTGCAAGGCTCCACCAGATGTGTCCAGGCATCGGAACCGTGACTTGAGCAGCCCAAACACACGCTCGATTACATTTCGTGTTTGTGCGTGTGCCTCATTATGGCATTCCTGTTCAGGTGTGTGTGCGTTTCTGATGGGTGTCATCAGCCACGGCTCCAGTGCATAGCCAGCATCCCCCACGAGGTGACCATGTGGGATGTCCCCATTGGCAAATGTCTGGTACAGCTGCGTCAGATGCCAGATATGGGAATCATGATAGCTTCCAGGGCAGCCAGCACACATATTCAGTATTATGCCCTGGGTATCAGACACGACCTGGAAGTTGATGGAGGGGAAGCCCTTGCGGTTGAAGTAGACCCGACCCCGCTCACCGGCTGGTGCTTTGATGCATATGTGTGTGCAGTCTATTGCACCCACTACCTCAGGGTATTCCGCTATTTGCTGGAAGAGATGCATATTGCTGGCCAATACCTCATGGGAATTGGGGAAATATACATGATCACCGACATGTGCTGACATGGCATCCAGGAACTGGTGCAGTACCCTGGATGCTGATGCCTGTGATATCCCCATCATATCACCAGTTGGTCTCTGGAAGGTACCTGTTGCTAATATTCTGAGGCCAACACATACCTTGGTTTCCACTGGGATGGGTTCCCCTCTGTTGGTTCTGTGTGTAAGGCGTGGCCTGCACAGCTCAACAATTTGCTGCAGGAGGTTTCTGTCCACTCTATAGCACTCCACTATCTCCAGCTCGTGTAGCCCCTGGTAGGTTACCCTGGGCCTGTACACTCTTTTTCTTCTCCTCACTGTGGGTTGTCCAGCAGCATTTCCATTGTCACCACGCTCAGCATGTTGCATATGTCGCCTTATAACAGCAATGGCAGCCCCTAACCTTTCTTTGTCTCAGTAAAGCTTTTTCAGTTTTCACTTCTATAAGCTTACTGCAGTGTCTCTTGTGAGAAACATTATGGACTGTTGTTTGTAAAGTTTTAAGTGCTAGGCTGGGCTGGGCTAGTGTACTGCCTGTGTAATTGCCTGATTCTGATTGTTTTCACCTGCTAGCTCTGCTTGTACTCCTTGGTAGCTTCCTACTATTTGTTGTGCTTCCTATTTCCTTTCAGTTTCCCTGGGGGGGGGGGGGGCAGCACCATGCACACAAGCGCAAACATGCTCACAGCAGCTCACACGCGCGCACACATGCTTACACAGACTACAACTTGCTTATTTGGGTTAAAACACGCGTACACCAGTGCAAACACGCTTACAACACTTTAAACTGCCTTATATATGCTTACTCCAGCTTAAACGTGCGCACTCATGCTTACACACGCGTACACAGTCTTACACGGGTTTACAGGCATGCACACGCGCGCATACCCACTCAGCAAGAAACTTTGGTGTTATTCATGGCATACACCTTCCATTTCTTGACTTTACCTAGCCTACCTGTTGACACACCTCTTTCAATGATGTGTAAATGACAGCTGACACATGCCACTCTGCTCCAATGAGCTTCCCTTCTTTCATACATACCCCACTTGTGATGTCACCTATCTTCTACTCTGTTACTCTCCTTTTCCTACTCATACACTCCACTGATTGTGCTCATTTGCTATGTAAACCTGCGATTCACTATCCTAACCCTACTTTGCATAGGATTGCCTACTAATGCTTGGTTACATCTCTTAGACTGTACTTCCCCCCTTATCAACCTCTACTCGGTGGACATGTTGTCTTCAGCCTGCCATTCCCTTGCATTGTAAATTAACAATTTACATAAAATCCACATTTGTGGGTTTTAATTTTTATTTTTCTGGTTTTTAGAGTGCAGCCCATTTGCGCGGCGCTGCGCTATGCTTAAACATCGGAAATCAGAGGAAAAAAAAATATTTGTTTTTTCATATTGCATCGGGAAACATTGCCATTGGCCGTATATTTGGCCATTGGCATGCTTCCTGCACTGTATGCAACCTTTATTTGGAGCTGTCGCAGCTCCGTTTTGCTATTTGAAGAATGGTACTCAGTTGTCAACTGAGTACATTTCTGCATATAACACTGCTCTTACTCGGACAGGTTTGAGTTTCCTGAATCACAAATCTACCTCATTTGCATGCCTTTTGCCTGCAATTGAGGTAATTTGCATAACCTGGCCCTGTCTGTGTAAGAGCCGTTTTAGGAGCTCTCTTGCACACCCCTGCAGGCTGTTCCTGGATCGCTCATCGGACAAGAAGGCTGCATGGAGTCTTACTGTACTCTTAGACTCCGTGCAAGCCATTGTGAATCCGGCCCTTTGACATTTTGTTGTCATTTCATTATTTTAGTGTTTTTCTTCTGTCAATTCTGTCATTTAAGTTCTGTTAGACTGTTCAAATATGTAACGCTGCCTTCATTTTCAAAGACAGATCCTACCAGGATGAAGTTGAATCAAATGGTTGCATCATCTAAAGAAGTGGTAACTCTACGTATTCTTGACTTGTGTGTAAAATATTACTTTACAGGAACCAAGCACATGCAAGTTAGTTACTCAGATGGACAGGAGCTGGTAAGAAAGCAGCCATATTTTTCACTGTTATTGCAGCAACTACCTGAGCAAGATAAAGTCAGTTGTCATCCTACATTCACTAGTGTTACTGAATACTAAAAGAACGACTGCACTATACAGTATAGGAACTGCTCAAATTGAATATGATAAGCAGAAAGTTATTACAGCAAGGAACTCAGATGTGTACTAAGTCAAAATATGTGTAAAAAGGGAAGAAAGTTCACACTTAAATTAATCAGTAGAAAGTATACATATCTAAGAAAAATACGTAACTAGTTTTTCAAGAGTCAAAGTTTTTAGGGGAGAATATCCCTCCGAATTTTATTGCTTTCAGTAGATATTTCTGATATTAAACTTTACTTGAGAGGTTGACACAAATTATCAATATTCTGTTTTAAAATACCATTCCATAAGTTTTGCATAGGCTGTTTTTCTCCTAGCATCTAAAGGTCACAGGGTATAGCTTGCAGGCTACAGTCAATTTTGAAGAGGAGAAGGGTTAGAACCATAACAGTAAGTAAGTAGCAGTTGTAGTATTAGGTGGCTTGTAGATGTAGTAGCTCTTAAGTCAGTTTTGACTCACCCCCCCCCCCCACACACACACACACACTCTGTTGTTTATTTATTTTATTTTTATTTTACATTTGTTAACTGGGAAAGTCCGACTCGATACATGTGTATTTTCAGCGGAGGCCCGGGGAGAAAAGCTCCAAATGTACATAAGTGTAAATACAGTGAAATTCTTACATTGATGTATAATAATATTGCTATTTGTTTAATGATATATATACACACATATATATGTTTTTATGAAGGACAAACAGGAAATGTTTGGAAGTTGATAGCTGAGAAGGCAAATAGTTATAGATTACATATGAAAAGGGGAAACAGCCTTAAAGTGGCTAGCATACATGATATCATCCTAATTTCAAAACTTATCAGTAGATGAGAGACAAATTAATTCTGAACAGTTAAAGGATCAGAATTTTATTCTTGCAGCAAGGTTCTCATGTATAATTTATGTTTTGAGTGGGGTTAGTCAAGCTTTGTATATGGACAAAGCCAATATGTTTTTAGATATTTCTTTAGGGATATTTTGAATTGTGATAAGGAGGCTAGAGTAGTAAGTTCAGCAGAAAGTAAGTTCTAGTTTTTACCAGCAGAGTTGGAGAATAGTGATTCACCAGCTGAATTGTTGGCTTTAGCAGTTTGTACTAGAATTCTGTTGGAGGAGCAGAGGGCTTTTAGGTTACTGTAGGAGTGATAATATTTTTCAGTATGGGTGTACTGTTTGGGTGGAAGAGGATTTTGTGAACGACTATGAGTTGGTTATATTGATGTTGATAGGGTAGTTCTAGCCAGCCTAGCAATTGAAGATTTAGACAGTGATAGGTTCTATAGGCTGAACCTGTAGCAAATCTAGCTATATTATTGTAGCAGCTAGTAAATTTGTTAAGGTTTGATTTTCTTAGGTTTATGAAGATGGGTGAGGCATAAAGAGGGGTAGATAGAAGGTGTGTCTGGGCAATAACAGCTCTGGTAGATGGGGTTAGGAATTGTTTAATCCTGTATAAAGAGCCTAGTTTCTTATTAACTGTTTTGATAATTTTGTCTATGTGAGCATCAAACTTCAGGTTATTGTCGATGATTACCCATAATAGTTTAGTACAAGGTTCTGGGGAAATTATGGTACCATTGTTAGATGTTACAGTGAGAGGTGGTGATGGGACCTTACGGATAGGGAAGAAAAGTAATAGTTTGGTTTTATTTGGGTTTAATAGTAGACAGCAAGTAGTGAGCCAGTTCTCTACCTTGTTAAAAGTGATTTGGGATAAAGATTGTAAGTCTGTGGGTGAGGTAGCAGAGCAGATTAGGGTGGAGTCATCTGCATACTGAATACATGTTGCATCTGGGATAACTTTGTGTAGGTCATTAATGAATATGGAGAATAGGAGGGGACCTAATATAAATCCTTGGGGGATTCCAAGGGTGACTGGTAAAAGGGGAGATTGTTATTCCATTTATTCTGACTATGTGCAGTTTATAAAATGCTGAAGCCATGGTAAGGAGGAAGATTGAAAGGACAAACCCAGAGAACAGCCCTACTGAATCAGGGGACACCAGAGGCTGCCCTGAGCTGAAGAAGGAGTTTGAGTCACATATGTAACCCTAAATTATTTTGATAAAAAACATGTCTTAGTAATAATCCAAGTTGATGAATCCCAGTTCTGCAAGTGTTACTAAATATCAAAAAGAGTGATCTAGGAAACATGGAGAAGGAACCTTTATTTAACAGGTTGGAAATGTCTAAAAAAGCAGTCTTTCATATAATATAGTGCACTAGTGAAAGTGATTGTTTTATTAGAGTTTTCAGAATTTCTAAATGATGTTCCTTCTTTCCTGTAGCATTATTTTTCTTGTTCATTGCATTATCCAGATCCTTCAAAGTGAGTAAAGTTAGAATGCATTTTAGAGAACATGTTTTTCTCCAGTCTATTTAATAGAATTAGTTCTTTTCATGCACTTCCTAAAAGCAAGAGCAACAGTGACTAAGTCTGTCCAGTTTCAAGTATGTCATGCAGAACTCTTACTGATTGATGAACAAAGACCAGGGTGCAGGTACAATTGGATGAGTGCACATTGCTGTAGTCCTGGGTTTGATTCCTTTGGTCTTCATTTACCTACTGTGTAACTTTAAGCAAGCAAGGCATCGTTTAACCAGATAGTTCGGTTGTTCTTTTGAAGAGTCAATTGCACTAGGTGAGTTTATGTAGTTAACAAATAAAATAAGTATGTGGTCAACAAATGCAAGCAAATAAGCAGCAACAGACCACCCCTATTGCTTTCTGCTATACTTCAGGCAGGTCTGTCAAACTTGCTTGGTCAGAATATCTAAAATGTGCATGATGTATTTTGTCTCTGAAAACAACTGTTATGGTAAAAATATTTTTCAAGAGACGTACCAGTGCAAGGAATGTTGTTAACTTTGTCTCACACTTGATGAATAGTTGTTATATAGGGTGGGGGTGCCACTCTCAACAGGAAAACAATATTTAATTATTCTATTCTTTTGTGTATATTTACTATGATATTACTTTTGCATGTATTGCAGTATGCTGTCCCTAGCAGCTATCAAGTAGGTAAATGTAGGCACTGAAGTGTCAGAGAGCTTGCACAGTGTGTTAAGTCATACATTACTTTAAGAATGAAGACAGATACAGTTCTTTCTCTCTTTCAGTGGTTTTTATTAACTACAGTACGCACGTGCGGGAGCCTCATGGAAAGCACCAGGAAGACTCCCAGAACAAAGGAATAAACAAGCTTATATACTGGTGATATTGCTGACAATACAAAAATAGAGAAATTAACCAATTAGACCATTATACAGGGCAATTAACCAATCAAAGGTTTACCCATAAACATAAGACAATTCACATCATCATATCTCTAGACAGACAGAGAGAATCGGATATACTTCCATAAAAGGCACACTTTCCTGCTTTCAGGCAGACTCTTGTTTGTTCAGTATTTTTCCATTACTCACAGTTCAGAGTTCACAGTACTCAGTACATCTCAGTTTATACAAACTGTCACATACTCAATTCCCTTGAACACATGCTTTTTGACTGTTCATATTCTACAAGTGTCTGGTTGTAAGAAATCTGAATAAAACAGAATAAAGCAAATTAAGATTTTTCTTGGCATCTTACAATAAAGTGATGATATAAATATATTTTTATGTAATTTTTCCCACCATTGTTTTCAGTTTGTATTTCTGAATGGTATCTCACAATGCTACTGTAAATAGGAAGAGTTATATGCAAATTTTATGATAATTATGGGCCTACATCTCTGTCCAGGTGTGTCTACTTTTCAGGAGGCTTTGAACTTATTTTTGATGTTTCTTGTTGAGAGGTGTGGGGGAGTGTACAATCGTTAGTAAAAAATATGATTAATAAAGGAATCTGGATAAAGGAACTTCTAAGCAAGGCATTACAAAGAAAAGTTGTATACAGAGGAAGGATAAACATTTAAGGATAATAATATAAGATGTGATTAGTTAAACATGAGAAGAGGAATCTGTAGACCAAAGACTGGAAAGCTTTATAGCAGAGATTACTTGTGCAATAAAATTAGAAAAGTTAAAGCTGAATACATTATGAAAGGTACAGCTGTACAATCAGTGGAACATAGATTGTTTTATAATGGGAAGTTAAGGAAGTGAAAATATAAAGAGACAACTACAAAGAGCATGGCATTCTAAAGGATTTTTGAAATAGACTTCACTTCTTCAGAAAAAAAAAAACGCAAGTTTGTCAAATCATACATATTCCATCACTCCATTTTAAAAAGAGATCATTCTTCTGTTTTTGTCTAAGGAATGAGAAAGGCAAATACTTGATTTTTTTATGCAGGAAAAACGATATTTTATTAACTTTTTCTCCAAATAATAGTAGTTTTGACAGTTATTACATTAAGAAGGACAGAATGTGGAAGACTGTACATCATATATGTGTGGAGCAGTAATGTGATTCATAAAAGTAACTTGTTACTTTTCTACAGTGTACCATCTGAATGCTGTCATTGTGGATTGCAGTGGTTCTTATTAACTGCATTATCTTTTAAAAAAAGAGTGCTTTCTCTTGTATTAAGAAAAACAATTTCCCTTTTAAAGCAGTATGTATAGTATGCACACAGATCTATTCAGAGGGTGTTTAGTTTTCCAACAGTCATGTCTAAGGTTCCAACTTAAGAAGTATAAGTACAAATATTTGTTTCTGTATTGCTGGATCTAGGATGATATCTCACTTGGTTAGATAGGTAAATACATACTCCTTCAGCAGGGATGATTACGTATATGCTCGGGAAGAGTTATGACATTTTTCCTGTTACTGCTCAACCATTCCACAAAGATAATTCAAAAATTGGCCTGTCACTCATTTGTATGTGAATACCACATTTCAGTTTAGCTAAAATTAAATTAGTTGTTTGTCCAAATGTGCACTCCTTTTCTTTGCATTTTTATTAAAAAATATTTACTTTGCTATCCTGACCCCATGGCATAGAGGATGAAGAACTGACTATAATACAGATGAAACAACATTTCAGACACAGGAGCTAAAACTAAACACATTATCCTAAAAGATAGTAATAATAATAATAATAATAATAATAATAATAATAATAATAATAATAATTTTAAAGGGAAGGTGAATGTTGTAAGCCCTTTTTTCCTGTTGTCCACTTTTGCTGAGAACGTAGGAAGGGTGACAGTCTTAATCACATTTTAATATGCAGTAAGTTACACTGTGACTAAAGTTCTGTACACTCATGGCTGCCTGGATGATTTGTCTGCTAGACAAACAATTGCTTTGACTATTATAAAAATACTGGACATTGTTATTTATAGCATATTACAGTAGTAGTTCTTATGAGATGTCATTATTTGTTGGGCTTTGAAATTATAGAACTCTGCAACCTGAAGGTTTTCGATCATCAAATAACATGTTATGCTAGTGAAGTCTATCTTTGTGTATCACTGTTCACTGTAGGACTCTTTTCATGTTAGGCTAGAACCCCTAGAGGGAAACGTTATCTATTCATGTTTTCCACAGTGAACTGGCTCTTCTAATCTCTGTAGTCCCTGTACACCACTGCCCCCCACCTCCACAAAAAAAACAGTAGATCTAAGTTAGGTAAGCTATCTTTTGTGTCTAGTACTTCAAGGTAAAAACCCAGCTCCTTTTACTGATACTTTGTTCTTCTGAATCTGCCTCAGAGAAATGACTCTTAGTATTCCCAAAACTTGCTTTAGAACTGTAATTTAACTTTCTTGCTGCACCTGCTAAAGGACAATGCATCCTTTTCACAAAACCATGTTAATCGTTTATAAAACATATCTAACTAGTACATCAGAATAAGCTGTCATATGCATGTAATAAAATTATTGGTACCAGTCCAGGGTCACTCCACAGAATGGAATTATTTGTTTCTACATAGTAATAACATAAGTAGAAGAAAAAAATAGCATATTTGAAAACTATTCAATAAAAGTTATATTACATGTATGTTCATAAAGAATATAACATAAATGTTTGATTACTTTTATATGAATGTAATTTTGCCTATGTCACAAATGATAGTTCAATAAAGGTGTTTAAAAATGATACACAAAGAAAATAAAAAAGGCTTAACATTATAAGTTAACATATTAAACCTTTATAAAACATAGGAATTTCAGATAAAACACTGTATCCAGTCTAAACTAAAGTGTATGTTGGTCATGAAGGAATAATGATTATCTGCATCTTAGATCATGGTGAATCTGAAATTCTGACTTTTATTAAACCATATGCAACAGCGAGTGTGAAAATAATAATAAAGAATTACTTTTGTTACTCTTGAATTTAAGTTAAAAATTTGCATTTATACAAAATACTTTTTAAAAAGGTATATTAAATTCAATATGTTTTATATGCAAATATAAAATGGAATGACTGATTGGGATTTTGTTTTGCCTTTTTTATTATTAACACTTAAAATCACCTCTATGTAGTTAATTCAGTTTTCATTCCAAAAGGTGGAAGACCACATCCATAGAAGCAACACAATATCCAAAGGTGAATAAGTCCAAATACCTAATAAGATTAACAATCTCTGAAATGGGAGTGCCTACTGGTCAATCTGTTTGAGTTAGTGAAGCAAAAGCCTCATTATCGTTAAGGATAGAATCACAGCTTAACAAAGTATTGCTATATAACATGTACAAAAACATAAAATAGAATCTAGGCCAAAGCATACACCAAGTTTCACTCTGTGGGTACGTGTAAATATATACCTCTCAACCCTACTGAATTTTATAGAATGTATAGATTTTTGCCTCATATCATTGGTCTGTTAACAAAAAAATGAGCAGTTTTCTGACAAGTCATTGAGAAGTGCAATCACTAAATAATCACAGGCATTTAAGTTTCAGACTTCACATCCTTCAGAAAGTCCATACTAATGCAATACATATTATTCTAGCAACTTTCTATATTTAGAAAAGCAGTATTTAAAATTTGTCCTTAATTTCAACCCTTTGTCCCTCAATATTTTTGTCATTGCCTGGGATTCTTGAGCAAATAAGTTGAGATGTATGCTTACATGGCAGATATGGTTGTAGAGATGCATAGCTGTGGTTTCAACATTAAGATGGTCAAAAGGTAAATTGTCACACATGGCCAACAGAAGGCCACAAATCAATACATCTAAAGAGACATGCAGAAAAAAACAACAACAAAATCCCCTGATGATATTACTGACCATGTATGTGGAAATCACAATGCAATACATATGCAATTGTAGAATACGTATGAAGGCAAAGAAGAAAGTGGTTGGGGGTCCAAGCACAATGATCTACAAGACATATTGTAGGGGAGGTATTCTGAGAGGCAGCTGTCAGGATAAGAAAGGGATTATACTTTTGTGGGAGGAGCCTTCATTTTCATTTAGATCAGTAATGGCTAGAGGAAATGAAGGAAAACAGAGTAACAGTACACAACCTCCAAGGTAGAACAAAACAGATATTCTGAGCAAGCACAGCAAAGAGGACAGGACACATTTAGTTGGGCAATAAAGAAGGTAGACATGCAACATTGGCTGGGCATTGTTGGGGAAGAGTATAAATTAGGCAGAGGCACAACAAAGAAGGAGGGAATAAGACACTGAAAATTCATACATTCAATAACTCAAGTCTGCAAGGACATGCTTGACAGACCATGATGCTTTGCCAGAGATGACTTTCATCTGTCTCCCCTGGGCTTCAAGCTTCTGGCAAAGGCTCTTGCCTCCCCATAGTGCCTTTTTTAGGCAAAGTCATGAGGACAAAAATACCAATGTGAAACATTCTTCTAAACAAAATTTAAAGGTCATGCTGCTAAATGCTAGAAGTCTTAACATGAAACTGCACTTAGTGCAACCATTCCTCATCCTGGAAGATGCTAACATTTGTGCAGTCACTGAAACCTGGTTCAAAGCTTTGGATAGCACCCCAGCCTTATCATGTTACTTGTCCTACTATACTTTCAGACTCCAAAATGAGGGCTACAAAGCCAAAGGAGGTAGAGTTTCAATATTTATCAAAGACATAACACACCTCCAGGCTGGTCAAACAGTTTGACGCACAGAAGACACTCCAGGTGCATTTAACTATTGACAAAACAACTATTCAAATCATAACTAGCTACAGACCCCCAACCATGACTCAGGAGGCCCAATCCACCTATCTGGACTTACTTGAATCCATCAAGATTCAACCCTCTACTCTCATCCTGGGTGACTTTAACTACCCAACCATAAAGTGGAAGACATATTCTAGCTCAAACATGAATGCTCAGAGATTCCTTGACTTTGTCAATGCCAATGCATTGGATCAGCTGGTTGACACCTCCACAAGAGGCAAAAATATCCTGGACCTGGTACTAACCAGCACGAGTAGCCAATGTTGCACTCCTACAGTGTCATCCTCCTTGGTAAGATCCGACCATAAAACAATTACTTTTGAAGTCACCATCTCCCCCGACCTACCCCCCACCAGGGTCGAAGAAAAAAACTTTTGCAAAGCTAACTACAACCTCTTGAGAGCAGGTAAAGGTCAAAGAAAAAAACTTTTGCAAAGCTAACTACAACCTCCTGAGAGCACGTATATGCAGCTTCACAGCCGCCATTCCTTCAGTTGAATCAAGCACTGATGTCCAAACCTACACCAAAAAGTTATATGAGCACTTATATAGCTGCATGTACTCAGTAATACTTGACAGGACCAAATTATCTTCTTCAAGGAAGAGTAAACCTGTCTGGTGGACAGCACCAATGAACAGACTCTATAATAAAAAGAAAAAATTGCAGTCGAGGACCAAGAAGGAGCAGGTCCCAAGTTGGAAAGCAATCTCTCCTTTGTCAGAACAAGCAAATAAGGTCACTGGTGAAATCCTATAAGGCTAAATTTGAGTCCAAATTGGCGACATCCACTAAGGACAATCACAAGACCTTCTTTGCATATGTCTGCAATCTGAAAGGTAACGCCCAAATTTGCTCTGAATTGGTGGTCAAGAATACCACATATAAAAATGTCATAGATATAAACTACCTGCTGGCAGACAAGTTCAGTGAAACCTTCACCCCCCTGTCCCCCCATCAGTAAACTAGGACATACCAAGCACCTGCCCCCCCTTCCCTTCATCACCAGGGAGCAAGTTATTGATGCCCTCTCAAAGGCATAAAATACAGCCTGCATGGGACCCGACAACATCCCTGCCTGTGTCCTACATGAACTCAGGCAAGAGCTCTCAGCACCACTAGGCACCCTATTCAACCAAAGCCGGTGCACCGGGAGGACAGCCACTGTCCCCCTCTGTACAAAGGTGGAGCATACACTGACCCAGGCAATTATAGGCCCATAAGCCTAACTAGCCTGATCTGCAAGGCCATGGAACGCATTATCATAGACCTTATAAACAAGTCATTGGCAACCTCCAAATGCTTGATCCCTCACAGTTTGGTTTTGTCAAAGGAAGATAATGCCTGTTAAACTTGGTTGCCTTCTTCAAAACAGTCACCAGAGCCATGGATGAGGGCAAGACAGAGCACACCACCTACCTTGACCTAGCCAAAGCCTTTGACACTATTCCCCATTCAGGCATAATAGATAAACTCTCCCAGCTAGGCATCAGCCCATATGTTACCAGATGGGTAGCTAACTGGCTCACTGATAGAATACACTCAGTCAAAATAGGGGAAGCCACCTCTAGTAGTAGACCTGTAACAAGCAGCGTAACCCAAAGATTGGTCTTGGGGCTTCTACTGTTTGGGATTTACTTTTCTGTGGTGCAAACCAAAAACAGTGGTCTGCGGCTGACCAAGTTTGCAGGTGTATGCAAGCTGGGCATTGTCATAAATTCCCCTAGTGATGTGAACATCCTCCAAGAGGACCTTAAACAAACTAATGACTGGCACCAGAAGAATGGCCTCAAACTGAATGCCAAGAAATGCATCATTATCCCCTTTGTGGAAAATGGTGCCCCAACTAATTATCACATTAATAACAATGTACTAAGCACGCAATCAATCGTGAGGGACTTGGGCACCCAAGTTGATAGCAACCTGACTTTTGACCTCCATGTTGCCTCCGTAGTACAGAAGGCTTTATACATGGCCCACCTCATAAGTAAGGGTATGTCATACAAGAACAAGGAGGTCATAACATCCCTGTACTCCTCCCTTATCAGACCCATTATTGAGTACAATGCCCCCTTCAGCATGCACCTTGCTAAGCACATGCAGCAGTTAGAGAGACCACAGGGGTTCCTGACCAGGAAAATCCAGGGTCTCAAACACCTATCCTATACAGATAGGCTAAAAGCCCTGTCCCTGTATGCAGTCTCATACAGACTGCTCAGAGGTGACTTACATCTGGCATACAAGGCCGTCTCAGACTCAGCCTTGATGGAGTTTATGCATATCCGTAAGTCAAACTCTACTTGCACAACCTGCATGTAAGGTCTCAACCTGGTCTATGACATTAATAGAACTTGCTGGCAAAATAGATTTGTATCCCAATGACTCCCCCACTTGTGGTATAGACTTCTTCTCCATGTCAAGCAGAGTACCTTACTAGCCATCTTTAAGAGGAACCTGGATGACTGGATGGGAAATAGAAAATACACCCCTGGGATCCCACTTGTGTTCCTGTTGGACAAGGAAAACAGGTGCTGACTTTGTGGGAACATGGGTGAAATTCTTGGCTAGGCTTATAAGGATCTCTGGGCCAATAACCTGATATCATCCTATGAACCTATGAACCTATAAGAATGAATATTCATGCTTAAATATACATTCTTTTGAAGTTATAGTATATACAGCATGTGAAGCCAACCAGAAGGATATGGTGAATGGCACAGATGAATATTACATTGGACAGCCATATATGTTAGATGTGGACGCACATATTACTATGTGAAGTACACTTCACTTCAAAGGGACATGCACAAAGATTAATACATATGAGGCTCTGCAAGCCACCCCAAGAACTGCAAATGCAGTCTTACTGGTTTATTACATATTGCTATCTTACACATGCAGTACATGGAGAGTGTGCTACTGGAAGACAACCATCAGGCTGCCCACGCACGCACATCACAACATACAGGACACCTGTGCACCACATCTCTCAACTGTCCAGATTTTTGCAGAATGCCCAGATTTCTGCCTCATTTTTTAGTCTGTTCCTCATAAAATTTCTGGTTTTCTGAATTTTTGTGCCAAATCAATGAGGATTTAATTCACTTAATACCAACATGTATGTCACTTTAAGACTTTATATCCTTCAGAAAATGCATTATAACACAATAAGTTTAAGAGAGCAATATTTAAAATGTGTCCCTATTTTTGGTGCTTTGTCCCCCCATTATTTTTGGCTTTGTCAAGATTTTTTGTGCTAAGAGGTTACTGACAAAAGCACCACGTGTATTAAACAAGCCACCAAGTCATGTGCATGTCAGGTGTATGCATACAGTCAAACAAGCCCATACATATTGCACAAAATACATGTACATGTATAGCTACCCTTTTATGTTAATATCACAACTATTAAAAAACTAGCAATAAAATGAGCAGACATGGTACTGCTCCTGCAAATGGCCACACTTGCCATGCATAACCCATGCACAATTCTATGGGAAGGTATGGGCAGCAAGCAGATGACACAATACAAGCAGTGGGATGCCTCTGTAGTAAGAGTCACAAGTAAACCACTGGCATGTTTACCTGAGGCAGGTGTTTAGTGGCAGTATACCTTATGCATCTGCCTTAGAAGAGGTGTTTTTTCCCCAACACCTGCAAGATCCATAACAGGGTGTAAACCATCTGTCTCAGTCCTGGGTCTCACAAATAAAAAAGTCCTCCTCCATGCCACCACACAGCCCCTGGCAGAGACTAGCCATATTAGCAGAGTGGGTCTCATGCCAAACAATCCTTGTGGATTCTTCCCTCATTAAGCAGGCAACTTCATGAATAACTAACTGGTATCTGGACTTTGCACAACCAGTCTTGTCTGGTACACTATGGCATAAGGCAGGGTCAGATTATAGCTTGTACTACAGTAAGATCGGATAGAGTAGCGTAAAAAACAAGTAATCTCTGTGGTATCCCCGAAGTCTCAAAACAACTCACTAAAGTGTAGTGGGTCTTAAAACAAAACAGTGTAAGAAACTTCTCTGTGTGGAAGATTTTCAGTCCATATATTTCTAGTTAATCACTGTATATTAATCAGATCAGACAATAGTAGTAGAAGTAGCGAACGTAAACTCGTCAGGTCAAAATGTAATAATAGAAAATATATAATTCTACAGCATTACTAAGTATTCGAAAGTAATCCAAGCAAGGCAGGCAGTCTGTTTCCAGTCAAAAATCCTTTATTAAGTACACAGACAAGCGATCCAAGTAAAACAAAAATAGAGTAACTCTATTATCCTTATTAACTAGAAATATATGGACTGAAAATCTTCCACACAGAGAAGTTTCTTACACTGTTTTATAGAGTAGCGTAAACTAACGTAGCATACCTTGCACCTCCAGTAAATGGCTCATTGTATAGTCCTAAATTGCCTGGCTGAAACAAAGTAGATAACTCATGGCAGTGAATGTGAGAAAGTCAGTGTTACAGGAAATGTTATATATGAAGCACAAATCATCAACAAACAAGATAAAATATATCTAAAGCAACTCAGAATATACCTCCCTATGTAATATAACAGACCAGTGGTATAATATCCCTATCTATATATAGAGATACAGATATAGACATAGATATAGATATAGATAATATAGACACATACACATACACACACACACACACACACACGCACACACGCGCAAACACACACATGCACACATTGTTGAATTGACTAACAGAGAAACAGATACACATTTCAAAAGTAAAATAATAACATTCAACATATCAGAGTTCTACTATACGTGACATGTACAGATAGATACTGGTGCATTTGAGAAATGTAACCTATACTGAAGTCTGTCATGCAGACTACATATTTGCATTTTTTATGTGTATTTTTCAAGCACACAAAAGTAGCACTGTAGTGCTTGACAGGAAATTCATCATGCTATGTGACCTATTCAGTATTTAATCTCACCTAACTCTACACCTGCATCACAGTTAATGCCTAGGTAACCACAGCGAAAAATAGCTTAAACTTCTCCTCAGGCCAATCTAAATGGGAGCAGGCAATACAAATAAGGTACCCTACTTAGAGAAAGGAAGGATGTCACAGTATAAAGAGAGTACCCTAGCTAGAGAAAGAAAGAGAGCATTAGTATATAAAATACCCTAGCTAGAGAAAGAAAAAGTGTGTCAGTATACAAAAGGTACCCTAGCTAGAGAAAGAAAGGATGCATCAGTATAAACAAGGTACTGTAGCTAGGGAAAGGAAGAGTATATCTGGATAAATAAGGTACCCTAAGTAGAGAAAGGAAGGATACATCAGTATAAACAAGGTACACTAAGTAGAGAAGGGAAAGGTGTCTCAGTATAAATATGGTACCCTAGCTAGAGAAAGGAAAATTAACCACCTGGCAAAAATATTAAAGTATATGTGTACACATACTCAAGTCAGGATGTAGTCGAACTTGTGAAGTTATGAATAATACCTGTGAATCATCACCTAGATGCAGTCTCCTTTCTAATGAGTGCTGGACAAGTATTATTTCACATTCTGTCTAGGCAAATTCTCAGATCTAATGGACCATTACAGCAGAGAGAGCTTAGGTTATGCCATGTCACACTGTCCACTT
The DNA here is from genome assembly GCF_019279795.1 of Protopterus annectens. Classification (NCBI taxonomy): domain Eukaryota; kingdom Metazoa; phylum Chordata; order Ceratodontiformes; family Protopteridae; genus Protopterus; species Protopterus annectens. Next base: position 880,102,555 of record NC_056726.1, read on the forward strand.
CCTTCCCAGCTGTAAATCATTGCTGAGTGTTGCAAACAGTATGTATGAGCAGTGTAGGGTTCTACATAACAATGATGCACTACCCCAAACCTGTATAATACAGTAACATAGCACTCAACATATGTGATGCCTACTAACAATGTAAGCTGTAATGGAAACTTTAAGTAGAGATGTGCTCATTTAGACCCTGCACAAGCAAATGTCACATTGCAAATCTTGGCAATGAGTAAATAAAATACGTTTTAGGACTTTTGAAGCACAAGATATGTATAGCTGTTGTGATGGATAGATACGAAAGGATTAACCCAGGACAGCTGGTCATAGAAGGTTCCCATGCATCTCACTCTGGCAGAGGGGGTGGTGCTGCAGAGACTGTAGCTGAGCCTGCAGTAAGAAACCTCAGGTCATTAACCAATCTGCAGTAAAGGTACTGTAGGGCATCTTTTTTAAGATTTATGAGGAGGGGGTCCAAATAGGATGGCTATTGGAAGCAGCTACAGTATGAAATGGATAAGGTGCAGAAAGTTCCTGAAGTACATGGTCTGGAGTGAATTTTGAAGTGGGAGACAGAAAACTCTATTAAGACAGAGAAGAGAAGTGGAGGAAGTAGGGAATCCCTCACTGAGTAAAAATCACTAAAGTTAAAACTGTCAGTAGCCTGGACACATAGATAACACTTAGAGTAAGTTCTTTTGAGCCTTATAACCAGGAAAATATCGGGAAGTAATTAATTTATATGAATCTGTGAACAAGCTGCTGTAACTTTTAAATGTGTTGTGTATGAAAAAGTCCAAAAGAAAAGTTATACAAGTTCTATTGAAGTTATCAAATTTCAAGTATACATTAAAGAGAATGTGTTTTGACTGCAAACTGACTGTTGTATGCCTGAATCATGACATGAAATATGGCAAATGATGTCTAAAATTATTATTTGTTGAGCTATTTTGTGTGGGCATCATTCATTGTTATATGTGGGTACAGAAAGCATGTATAACTGAATTTGGTGTTTGTGGTACTGCTGTGACTGATTAACTCTGTAGACATACAGGTTCTGTATTGCTACATAGTGCCTATGTATATGAGTGACAAACAAGCTGTCGAACAACAAGTTGTCAAACTCAAAAAGAACCCAGTGCAGCTGGTCTAAAATCAGCTGCTTAAACATGCCAGCTTTGCACTTGTGTGAGATTGCTGTACAGCAGGGGTAAGGGAATTTGCCCTTTTCTTCATTGCAGTTTGACCTCAGAGTTGGTATATGTAATTAACAAGGTTTGTGGTGGTGGAGGTGACCCCTGCAAAAAAAAAAAAAAAAAAAAAAAAATACTTATTTTCAATAGGGTGCATTTCCAGTAGTTGTGCTTGATAAGCGGCAGTTCGATATGTCACTTTTTTGATAAAGCGACATACACCTATATGTATCTATATATTTATAGGAGAAATAATATTGATTGAGTTCCTCTTTGATCTAAATCTGTTTAGTTGATAAAATGTGACCGGGAAAACAGATGATTGGCAGATGTGTGTGATCAGACAATTCTCTGGGTAGGGATATATGCCCTTTCCCTGAGACTGTGCAATCTCAAAGTTAACATATATAATTAGCAGGGGGGGTGTCTTGCACAAATGTGATGGTTAAGGCTGTTTTTTCTATGTTTGTTTGCATGAGCTAAGATTTTTGCTAGGCGCATACATACTAGCATGTCGGCATTTTCAAAGGTGACCTTTTGTGGTTGATTTTGTGAATGTCGATCTTTGGGTCATTTTTGATTATCAGTAGACATATATATGTGTATATATATATATATATATATATATATATATATATATATATATATATATATATATACACATAGAGAGAGAGAGACAGAAAGAGAGAGAAAGATAAATATATATCTATATATAAATTTGTCTTTTCAGTTTAGTTGAGTAACCCATACTGTCATTTTGGAACTACTGACTGCAATAAGTCAACAAACTGAACGCCACACACTACCATGCATGTGCTGAAAAAGAACCTCGGTGCATGCAATTTTCTTAAAAGAAACAAAAAAAAAGCATCATTTTTAGCATGGGGAAGCCCCTTATCCCCCCCCCCCACATAACCTACTAATTATATATACTAATTCCGAGATCACATAATCCCCGGGAAAAAAGAATATTCCCCTACCTAGGGACTGTCAGTCTCATACACCTTTCAACCATCTGCATATATCGACCATATGTATTTGAATAAACAGATATTGACCAACAAACATTTAAGCTAAAAACAGGACTCCCATTTCTATCTATTGATTGATCTATCTATATATTTATTATCAAAACTGAAAATAATGATTGTTGTCACTGTGACTGCATGTCCCACTATATACCTCTGTTGTCATGCATTAGCTGTGCACAGCTTGTATTTGTAAAGCCCTCAGGTGTAGCCATGTGCATCATTCCTGCCTGTCAAGAAAATATCGATTATACAAATGGTCTTGTGTTGTCTTTCAGGTTATGGCAGCTGCCAGAACAAGGCAGGATACTTTTACAGGAGGTGAGAATAAAATTCTTGTCAAGGAACTCTGGCATCATAGTTTGACTTTTATGGGATGGAACAGATGGAAACTGGTCACTTATAATATCTGTAGGATGACGGTATTCATTATGTTGATGCAGCCAGTGAACATGGCCAAAAAAATGTGTCACAGATGTGGGAGACTATACATAGTGAATTTATTTAGAGTTCAAGGCATGCAGTTGGTACTGTCATTCACAAAAATGGAATAAGTGTTCGTATCCTTGGATGATCATGTCTCAAAATACCAGAAACTTGTGATGCTGTTGATGGCAGTTGTCCCACTACACACAGAGATATATAGTATTTATATTATTGTAGTGTTCGTATGTCACATGTGTGGCTTTGCATGCGCAGGATCCTTAATGTTCTTGAGATATATGAAAAGTCCATCAGGACTGAATATACCTGTAGTGTCACATGATGATGTCCGGACAGATTTGCTGCATATGTATGTATGCCACTTAAACAAGTTACTATTTCTCCATACACTAATGTTAGAAGCGACATATGGGTGACTAAGTACATTTTGCTGTGTCATGTCATGTTGTAATACTTGAGATACAGATGTTTCATACATTTGCATGCACAGGCAGTAAAATAACAACTAATGCTACTAAGTATGTGGATTTTCAGGCAGATGCCAGTAGACAAGTAGTTCCATACTTAACACCACCGGTGGGAACATTCCAAAACAAGACAATCACAACCCAAGGCATGGCACTGGGTATATGATGATGATGATGATAATACCCAAGTGTTAACTGACCTAATTGTTAATTATTAATTGACACACACAGTCCCTTTTCAGGGGCAACTTGACAGCAAGTTCAGTTAAGTGAGCTGCTCAAGGTTACTCAGTGGGCAAATGAGGGCTGAGAGAATCAGACCGAGTGGCACAGGAACAACAGCTCACAGCCTTAGTCCTCTATCAGGACAAAGATGCAGTTGTTCAAAACATGCTGACATCAATTAAAGGCTGAAGTTTTTTTCTGATGGAGAGAACTCATCTAGCTGTGCTGCTATGGTATTCCTGCAGCCTCATATATTCCCAACATGAAAATCTGTGGTAGGCCATGTGACAAGAGTGGTTCAGTCAAATGTGACTCTCAATCCATAGTCTGCCACATATAGCTCTGCCATGTTCATCAGTGCAAACCCATTTGTCCCCAAAAGTGAAAATGCCCAGAGTTTACAATGGAGAGTTGAGGTCCCACTGAGGACATTTCTATTTGTGATGTAGCCTCCCTAGTTGTGTCGTGGCACACCCCTGATTCTCCATATCTGAATTTCTTTGCTGCTTCTTGTGTGTGGTCTGATGCATGCATGTACAAATGATGATTGTCATTCTGTCATTGCTTATGTGGTAAAACAAGATGTTTATAAACAGTGGTGGCATCTAATACCACAGACTAGCACAACTATGGAATTCCCTTCCTCCTCACATTCATACTACCTACAGTCATTCCACCTTTAAGACCTTGCTCCATTCCCATCTCTCTTCTTGCTGGGAATGCTCCTGTTCTCACCCCACCTGACTCCCTCCACTGCACCCCTACTCTCCTTCATCCTTTTTTCTCAACCTAACACTTGTCTCCACTATTTCTGTCCACCTTTACTTTTTGCTACTTTACTTCTCTCCCTTTTCACCTCACGTACTTAGGAACCTGCAAGGTTTACACTTCCAAAGTGGCTTGCTTTTGATATTTCTTAAATATGCTTTGTTAAAGCACATTCCTTAATTGCTCTCTATTATTTCATGTACTCTTGTTTATTTTTATGTCCTTAGAATACTCTGTTAGGACACATCCCTCAAATGTTTTGTTTACTATTTTGTTTTTGCTTTGTTGTTTTTATTTTTAAGCTATGTATAAATTACAAACTGTTGATTTTTATTTTTTGAGCTATGTATAAATTGCAAACTGTTGATTTTTATTGTAAAACTGTACAAGGAGCTTTTCTCTCCAAGCCTTCGTTGAAAATGGGCTCATTTATGGCCTAATGGACTTTCCTGGTAAACAAACTGTAAATAAATAAATATATAAATAAATAACATGGACATACCACAGAACGTCTGTCTCGTGTGCTGAGGTGCTTCTTCCTCCTCCAGTACTTTAGTACTATCGTGTTCATCACCTCAAAGATGTTCAGTTTCAGAAGTTCATATTTCTTTTGTGGCCTCCTGCGCTGCTGATTGAAAGGCTAACATACTTAATTGCTATAATGTTGTATTAGACTACATGCACAATGTTCATCTGAGATATGTTCCAAAAGGGAAGTGACTTTACCCTGGTGTGGGTGCAGTCATTGCTCTCTTGCTCATGAGTGAGTTATGCAACCTTATTGAACTGTTACATGACTGAATGGCTTTTGTCGGATATCAATGGTATCTTTATGCAGTTCCCTGCCACATGTCTTATGAAAATCAGAATATATGTTCAGACTCTGAGAGTCAGCGGTCTAGAATATTACTGCTATGCAGCCCATATGGAATTAGAATGTCTCAGCTGCAAGTATGTCCAGAGACAGGCAGACTTTTGTTTGGAGTGGGATAGAACTACCAGTCTAGTTGCATGGACCCAGGCCTGTGGCACACACACCCAACAGGTGCTCTGTCCAGGTTGCACCTGTCAATAACCCATTGGACAGAGATCTGGTTAACCAAGAGTCCCTAGTGATACCTAACATGGCACCTCCTTGCTACAGAGTATACAGTAGTTTACAATACTTGCTCTGTCATCAGCATATCCACCTGTAGGTCCATTGCTGCCATGAATGGAAGCAAATCATTTGCTCATTTATTGGCCTCTGTCTAAAACTCTGCTGCTATATGGCATTCATTTTTTTTTTAATTTCATTGTTATCTGGGTGCTGCAGGGCATTAAAACTTTACAGAATCACACATATGCCATTGTTGTAGCAGTGCTAACATTAAGATCAATGTGATCCAGTCTTGAAATGTGCCAGAAAAATAAGCTATAAAACCTCACTTTGCTATACTTTAAAATAAAATGCATACAAGGATACCTATGAAAAAATATCAGAAGGCATTCTGTTCCAGCCCATTGCTTTGCAAACTGTTCCATAACTGATTAAACCATTTGTAATGGTTCTCACTTTTAGAAGCATTTTGTGCAATACATTACATAAATAGCCTTGCTTCAAAACTGAACAGCAATTCATATCTCATTCAAAATATTCACTTGCTCTTGAAATAGATGGGCTGAAGTACAATGCCAAAAAGTTGATTGCAGCTATTTCCTGTTGTGTTTGAATCATCACATTTATTTTTCTTTCAAAAAGGATATTCTGTGGTCTTTCACTATTGCATTTGTAGAAGTTGAATACACTAAGAAATACAGTGGAGAGATTTAATAAAGATACTGTTTTACTTACAATAATTTCAACACACCATTATTAAAATCCTAAATACAGTATTCAAGTAAAAAATACACATAGGTATTGTTCTGTAATACCTGTGTTGTAATTCAGTTCATTTTAGGACCATCTGATTGCTCCATCAATATTTTATGCAGTTTCATTGCAGGAACATAACATGTTTCCAGCTGACATTAGCATATATCAGTAAAAAAAAAACATTATATGGATCATGCTATGGTGGCACAATAAAATACCATTTTTTTATCAAATAGTATTACATGGTAGCATTTTAACAAATTTGTAAGATAAGCATATATTTAACACTAATTGCAGGAAATTTTAAAGGTGATCTTGCAAAAGTGGTCATCATTTCTTGAAATATTAATTGCAGATTTTTTGTAGCTCATTATCTGGTGCAGACTTATAATATTATTCTGAGCTGTTCCATAGCATTGTTCTTAGAAAAAAGTTCCTTGGTCTAAAACTTACCTAAGAGAACAGCAGTCAAAACCCCCAAGTGTTTTTATTGTGGCAGAAGCATTCTGAAAAAAAAATGCTCAAAGGAAATATTTCATAAGTAAAGAAAAAAAGGCATGCTTCTCCTGGGAATAAAATGAAGAAAATTACGAACTAACATTAGAACAGAGAAATCATGCTGTTGTGTATATCTGATTTTAACTGTTTTTATATTTTCCTTTGATATTCCTGTTTCTCAAATAGGCACAATAATGATGCTTTCTACATCAAAATGTATGTGAACATTTATTCCATTAATTCTGAGCAACTCCTTTCACTACTCTTTATTATGAAGAGGATGGGGCTAGTTTTATGCTTTTTATTTTTCTTTAGTTCACTACAATTAATTAGATAATTCTTCAAGGAAACACTGTATTTTTTACTGCACTACATTTTTTTAACCAATGTTTATCATTAAATAACTGTTGCAGTACCCCAAGCTGTATGAGATGTATCCTGTTTAAGAATTAAATGTCCAGCTAGCTTCCAATGCTTTAGGCCACTGTCCATGAGCTTGTACAACCATTGCAGCCTGATGATAAGCCAGTATAAAAACAGGTAAATGGGTGCCAAATCTCTTAACTTTCTTGCTGTTGAAAAAACAGCAAGTCTCACTCTTTGTTGTAACTACATAGGTTTGGCAGTCAGCTAGTTTATCACAAAGTGGGAAAATGAGCACCCCATTGGAGATTACCTTTCATTTTTGTGAGAAAAGTGTATCTTTTTCTAAGAATTTATGTCCACTTGAACGGGGAAGGGTTCATGTGATCACCAGATACCCTACAAAGATCAGTGAATAACTTGTCTATTTTGTTTAGATGAAGAACATAGCACTTGGGCTTATTCAGTTTGTAAATCTTTTGCTCCAAGAAGCAGATGTACTATTCTTTTGTTAAATTTAGAGAACCAAAAGTTAAAAGCTCTTACCAGTAGATGGATGGAACAGAGTTTCTGCAACCCTCAGACATTGCCCCTCTAAACTCAAAGAAAAGAAAAAGTAACTAGGGAGGCTTCAGTTTCTATTCCAGCTTTCTCTTTGCCTTGACCTTTGGTGGGATCTCCACTGTGGTGATATCAGAGCTGTCATATCATTCATCAGCTTCTCTAGACTCCTCTGGCATTGCTCCTCATGAAGCCAAAAAGAGTTGAGAGGTAGCACATTCTCCAAGGCCACTTGTATATCCGCATCAGCCAAGGCAAATCCACTGTTGCTGGCATCAGATAAGGGAATGGACATAATACACATCCAGGGCCATCTGAGGAATTAAATTTCCAAGGAAATGTCTACACATCTGAACACTCCTTTTTTGTGAATACTCCCAAAAAAGGAAGCAAAAACTGAAGAACACTTCTGCTCTAGTGTCCACTTTAGATAAGGAAGTGAAAGATGACTGGTTTAAATTTGCCAATGGCCTATTTAAAGCCTTTTTGTCATTACAACCCTAGACTTCCCAGCAATCTAAAATGAAAAGGACACCCTCAGTGTCAGACTCTGACTCAGACTCTGAGGTATAGGAATTAGGTTTAGAATATACCTTACAAATTTCTATTCCAGAGAACTGGCAGTCTTGAATCCAAAGAAAACATTTCATCACATTCTCCAGCTGAAGATTTATCTTTATTAGATACTATTTCAACAAGCTGTAGCAAATATGATTAATGGACTGGAAAGAGTTGTTAACATTATTAATTGCTTTGTAGTCTGGAATGCAACAAATCAGGAACCTATCAAAGGAATGATCAGTTTGCTTTATAGACTAAGGTCACAGTGTTTGAAACTCATTAAAGAGAAGTCTAGAGTCACTTCTCTGATGTATATAGGACATTTGTTGAATCTGAATCACCTATAGCCAGATGCAGATAAACTTCATGCAATGGCAAATATGTAGAAGCCTACTTACAAAACTTCTGTCATGTGTCTTTTGGGAATTGTAGTATCTGTCAATGAATATTCCATATTTTATTGCAAGTCCAGTGGTAACATACATACCCACTGAAGGTATCTCATTCTCTTTTACAAAAACAAAAAAAAAACATATTGGAGGGCTAAGTATGTATCACAGAGAATGCCACTTCTATGGAGTCATCTTCCACTCCACTTAAAGCAAAGTACTTCTCTTACTCCGTAACCACAAACTGAGTATAGCTTAAAAAAAAAAAAAAAAAAACTACATCAGCCAGAGGGAAGTACTAGTGTTATGGATAGTAATATGAATACGAGTGATGGCTGAGGACTGTCATGAATTTGAGGACTGATGAATAAAGGCTATGCGGTGATTATCCTTACTCAGCTGCACAATCAATTGCTGTTGATCCTGTGTGAGTTGCATCTTGGTATGACAATTCAAAGAGACAGCATGTGACATAATCTATTGACGTTACATTCTATACATATACAACAGAAGGTTCAATCCCCTGGATTCCATGGCATATTTAGGCATCAAACCCAAAAGTATGTATAATTTCACATGAAATTCCTTCACTGCAACACCTGGAGTTGAATGCTGCTCTGTTCCAGTGCAAGAATCCCAATATCCTGTTCGGTCTAGACTACTATGCCAATTATACTGAAGGCAATTAGCAAAACAAGTATTGAAATTCATCTTTTTCAGAGATATTATGTCTGTATTTTGCTCACAGAAATTTCATTTTTTTGTCAAGAAATTGGAATGTGCTCACATAAATTCTAATCCTATATGTCATTAGTCAAATGGCCAAGTACAGGGAATAATCCAAATGTAACTATTTAAATGAAATTGATAGTCCTGCTGCAATACAGAAATGTGCCTGTCTTATCTCTGTGTCTTTCTCCACTGCAGTTATAAATGGACAGAAAATTAAGGTCCAAGCAACTTGCACCATTTTTCTTGTTAGCACTGTGGAACAGACAAGCAGCACTGGAAATGCTACAGAAGAGGCAACTGAAATAGAGAAGTATTTATAACGGGACAGAAAAACATATTTTGTTCTGAAAGGAGGAAAGAGAGAGACTCAGGAAGGCTCTGTTTTAAAACTGTGTTCATAAAAATTCTTATTAGAGTTGTTGATATTTTTCATCAATCCTCAGAAAATCCTATACAGTCAGGGGAGACAATCTGCAGTTTTTCAGAATCCCTAAAAATATAATGAAATTGGCATAAATGGTTGCAGGTCAGTCCTCAGCTGGTAATCATCAGGGCTTGTCAGAGACCACCTGAAGTTTTCTTTGAATGCTCTGACTCCAGCTACCAAAAATCTGTCCTGAAATGAATTTCAGAACTACCTCTGCCGAGACATGCTAATCAGAGAGAGAACAGTCCAAATCAAGGCAGTGACTGGTAATTCTAAACAGTACACTACATTTGCTAGATTAGTTAAAAAGCAGTTTATAAACCAAAATTGTAAATAGTTCCTAAGAGGGCTTAATGCAACAAATCGTGTTCATATGGTAAATGGTATATGCCTCACTTACTAGACTCATGTCTGTAATTACACCTATATCTATTTATCTAAATCCATTGCCCCATGTCCCATTCTTTGCACATGGGATGGGGGTGTCACTACAACAGTAACAATCATCTAGAGCCAAGGTTTATATTGTTGGATGGCTAGCCCTGCTGCAGTAGTTCTACCACACCACACACTCACACCTATGGCCAAATTTGGGCATGCAGTCCAGCTATGGCATATTTTTGGTTCATAGGTTCATAGGTTGGTACTAGGCTATCAGCCCTAGGGCCTATACAAGCCTAGTCATAACAATTCCCTGTCTATTTCTTCCCACACTATTTACTTCCCTGGTTCCCTGTCTAGCAGGGTGACTGACATGATCCTTGGGGTGAATTTCCTTTCTCCCATCCAATCATCAAGGTTCCTTTAGAAAAGAGCCAGGGAGGTGCTCTGCTTGACATGTATGGGCAGACTATTCCGGAGTCTGGGGAGTATCTGGGTCAGGAACCTATCCCTCCAGCATGTTTTGTTTATTGTGGTGACAATGTTTAGATCCCTGGAGTGTGTGGCTCTGAGGGATTGGGATTTCTTTAAGTGTAGCATGTCCAACAGCTCTGGGTTTGACATGGCCTTGTATATTAAGCAGAGATCGCCTCTGAGTAGATGATATGCAACAGAGTATAGCTGGAGTTTCTTAAGGCAGTCAGCATAGGGCATCTGCTTTAGGTCTGTGATTCTTTTAGTGAGGTATTTCTGCGGCCTTTCTAGTTGTTGCAGATGTCTTGAGAGGTACATACCAAATGGGGCGTTGTACTCTATAATGGGTCTAATGAGGGATGAGTACAGTGGGACAATGACTTCCTTTTTTCTGTATGAAAATCCCTTAGTGATGAGGTGTGCCACATAGAAGGGTTCCCTGACTGTTGTGGCAATGTAGTTATTGAAGGTGAGACCACTGTCCACCTGTGTCCCTATCACACTTTCAGTATTTAGTGTACTGCCACCTATGTGGTAATTCATTGGTACATGTTTTTTCCCAATGGGGATAACTATACATTTCTTGGCATTGAGCTTGAGCCCATGGCTCTGGCACCAAGTATCTGTTTCTGTAAGGCTCTTTTGTAGAGTATCCACATCATTTGGGGATTCAATAATGGCTCCCAGTTTTCTGTCATCTGTGAACTTTGTTAGCCAGAGTCCCTTAGTGTTGGCCTGTACTTCAGAGAAGTAGATGCCAAACAAGAGCGGTCCCAGGACTGAACCCTGAGTTACTCCACTTGTCACTTGTCTGGAGCTGGATTTAGAGTCAGCTACTTTTACAGTGTGGGTTCTGTCAGTAAGCCAGTTGGCAACCCATCGAGTGATGATTACTTATTGAAATGTGGGAGGAAACTGGAGCACCCAGAGGAAACCCACACAAATAGAGGGAGGACATCCAGACAACGCACTGAAGACAATCTTGCTGAAAGCTGAACCAGGGAACCTCTTGCTGCAAGGCAACAACACTAACTGCTGTACCACTGTGCCACATGTATATAGATATAGATATAGATATAGATATATAGCTGTAGGTAGATATATATAAATAGATAAAGACAGCTATATAAATACAGATGTATGTATGCATAGATATATAGCTATAGATATAAAATTTAGAATGAGTCTCTATCTTCATCTAAAAGGCTAAAGCTCATACATACCATGTGAATACTGAACATTTAAATAAATATTAAGTCCTAGCTGTGCCAATGGCATAGAAGGATAAAGCCCTGACTGTAGCCCAGGCACCACAGACTTGATAGGTGTCAGGTATCTGGGGAGCTGGGGTGCTCTTCGAGATGCATCATTGTGCATGATCCCCTAGTGGAAGCCAGAGTCTTGTGAAGGGGTGTTGTACTGTATGGGAGGGGGGGAATGGGCACATGTTGTGGCTCATGCTGAGGTTCATGTGGAGATATGGACAAGACGCCTAGTGCACACCATCTCCTGGGATAGGGTGAGAATGCAAATGGGGTAGGAAAGGAGGAAAAATACTCCCTAACAGTTGTGTGATTCTGTTGCAGGTCCCTTGATCTCCCCACTGGCTTAAACAGAGGACAGCATTAACTCGGGGCAGGCCAAAGTTAATTCAGTAGACAGGGTTGACAGAAAAATGTCCTGGACACATCTGATGGTCAGCTGTGAAGAGCCAAAGACAGTGCAAAAATAAATAAATAAACATTGTTTCGGGTGTTACATCATATGACCAGGTCTTGCTCTTCAGTCTTATGCAAAAGGACTCAAAGCATTTCACAGTGTATATCTCTCAACTGCACAGATTTTCGCAGAATGTCCGGATTGTTGCCTCATATTTTTGGTCTGTTTTTTATAAAATTGTGGTTTTCTGCCAATTAGAGGCAAATCATTAAAGACTGAAGTTAGAAAATAATGACAGACAATTGAGTTTCAGACTTCATACCCTTCAGAAAATTCATGCTAATGAAAAAACTTCTGTTCTATTAACTTTCTAACTTTGTAAGGCAATATTTAAAAAATGTCCCTATTTTTGGCTTTTTGTCCCACTTTTGTTGATGGTTTTGTTCAGATTTCTTGCTCTAAGAGATTGAGAGGTATGTGTTCAGTGCATTCATAATCATGTTCTGAAGCCTTATTTAACCAAGTATTTAATCTTGTAAACCTGATAGTGAAGGCAGAGATTCCTAAAGTCATTTACAAGAACAGAAGCCGAGTTGGTTCTATCAGTTTCATAATTTAAAGCAGCGAGTGTTTGAGAGAATATAGACCAAAAATTACAAGTCACCATTCATGCAGCACTGAAGAATTGCTACTGGTATTAGGTGACACACACTAATAATATTAAGCACTCTATCTGGAGGCATCAGAGCTTGCAAAATACATAAGAGACTGTTTACTTCATCACACAGAATATATAGCTTCTTCCTATATTTCAAAGACATGCAAGTAGGTGAAATGGCAGTTTTTTTAACTTGTACATTAATCTGAATGCAACTGTGTGTGTGTGTGTGTGTGTGTGTGTGTGTGTGTGTGTGTGTGTGTGTGTGTGTGTGTGTGTGTGTGTGTGTGTGTGTGTGTGTGTGTGTGTGTCCTATTCAGTACTGGGTTTCTGCCTTGTGATTTTTGACTTCTGAGACAGACTCTGGTTTCCCATTGATCCTTAATATGATAAAGTGGATATCACCAAATGAATGAAAGAAGAAATGCATATAGCAAAATAATATATAATGAGAATTTTTTGTGAAATCATTATTCTGTCACCAAAATTTAAAGACATTGTAAAACTAGCTAAAAATATAGTCAAGCTGGAAGTAAGAAAAGGGCTGAGGGACAACAATAGGCCTACCCCCAAAAGATAATAGAAACGATTTTGCTGAACTTTTAATGGTAACAAACACATTTTTTTTCCTTTTGAAGACCTGAGAAACACGATTAATCAAAACAAGCTGGTCAGTAAAATCAGAGCAAGAAAGCACTTCTACAGAAACCCATCTATGAACATCTAAATAAATGTTTTTGCAGAGGACAGACCCCTATTCACCCTTTATGTTTATGGTAAGGTCCAGTTAGCCACATGTATACAGATCCCCTAATTAATAGAACAATACACAGTACACTTACACAAACAGAAATCCCCCTTGCTGCAAGAGTCAACCCAGTGGTCAGGGATCTGGGTATGCACATAGACAGTAGCCTTACCTTTGACCACCACATGGAATCAGTGGTGAGAAAATCCTTTTATGTTGTGGAACTTATAAGTAAGGGCATGGCATATATAGGTCCAAAGAGGTCATTATCTCTATGTACTCTGCCTTCATCAGCCCAATTATAGAGTACAATGATCCCATCAAATCATACCTGACCAGGTATAAGCAACATCTAGAGCAACCTCAGAAGTTCATAGGTTCATAGGTAGGTACTAGGCTATCGGCCCTGGGGCCTATACAATCCCAGCCAATAGGTACCCTGGCTTTTTCCACCCAAGAAAATTATTTTCCTCTGCCACTGTCGACCAGAGCCACAGAGGTGATCTCCGGGGTGAATTTCCTATTTCCCATCAAATCATCAAGGTTTTCTTGAAGAGTGCTAATGAGGAGCTTTGTTTGATATAGATAGGTAGTTTATTCCACAGTATGGGATGTCTCTGGGACAGGAATCTATCCCTCCGGCATGTTCTGTTTATTGTGGTGACAAGGTTTAGGTCCCTAGAGCATGTAGCTTGGAGGGATTTGGATTTCTTTAAGTGGAGCATGTCCAACAGCTCTGGGTTTGACATAGCTTTGTATGTTAGGCAGAGATCACCTCTGAGTAGCCGATATGTGACAGAGTAAGGCTGGAGTTTTTTGAGACGGTCTGCGTAGGGCATCTGTTTGAGGCCGATAATCCTCTTTGTGAGGTATTTCTGTGGCCTTTCCAGTTGTTGTAGATGTCTTGTGAGGTACATACCAAAAGGGGCATTGTACTCTATAATGGGTCTAATGAGTGATGAGTAGAGGGAAACAATGACCTCTTTTTTACTGGATGAGAAACCTTTTGTGATGAGGTGTGCCACGTAGAAGGATTTCCTGACTACTGTGGCGATATGATTATCAAAGGAGAGACTACTGTCCACCTGTGTCCCAAGGTCTCTTATCAGACTTTCGGTGTTAAGTATACTACCACCTATGTTGTAGTTCATGGGTACAGAGTTTTTACCAAAGGAGATGACAATGCACCTTTTAGCATTGAGCTTGAGGCCACGGCTTTGACACCAGACATCTGTCTCAGTGAGGCCCTTTTTTAGGATGTCCACATCATTAGGAGTTTCAATTATGGCTCCTAGTTTACAGTCACCTGCGAACTTCATTAGCCAAAGACCTTCTGTGTTAGCCTGTACTTCAGAGAAGTAGATACCAAACAGGAGAGGACCCAGGACTGAACCCTGTGGTACTCCACTTGTCACTGGTCTGAAGTCAGATTTGGAGTCTGCTACTTTCACAGTGTGAGTTCTGTCAGTGAGCCAGTTGGCAACCCATCTTGTGACATAGGGATTTCTACCTAGTTTAGTGAGTTTATCTATAATGCCAGAGTGGGGGATGGTGTTGAAAGCCTTGGCAAGATCTAGATAGGCTGTGTGAACCACCTTACCCTTGTCTACGGCTTTGGTGACTTCTTCAAAGAAGTCTATCAGGTTTAGGAGACAAGATCTGCCTTTTACAAACCCAAACTGTGTGGGATCCAGAGTTTGAAGATTACCAGTGTCTTTGTTTATAAGTTCCATGATGATACGTTCCATGGCCTTACAGACCAGGCTCGTCAGGCTAATGGGGCGGTAGTTCCCGGGGTTTGTGGTGGCTCCCCCCCTTGTGGAGTGGGATAACCATTGCTGTGCGCCATTCAGCAGGCACAGAGCCTAAGGTGAGGCTATGATTGAACATGGTATTTAGGTGGGGTGCCAGTCTGTTCTGTAGCTCATGGAGAATGCAGCCTGGGATGTTGTCAGGTCCCATGGATGCTGTGTTCTTGGCTTTGGAGAGTGTGGTTTTTACCTGTGCAGCCGTGATTGCAAGAACTTTCCATTCTTCCGGTATAGAGATGGGTTCTTTAGGGGGTGAGAGAGGGGTAAAGTTAGCACTGAACCTGTCTGCCAGGATGTTGGCAATATCAGTTGGGTCTGTATATTCAGTGCCATTGTGCTGTAACTCAGAGCAGATCTGAGTGTTGTCATTGAGATTCTTGACATAGCAATAGAATGCTTTGTGGTTGTCTTTAGAATCAGTGGCTATTTTGTTTTCGTAACTAGCTTTGGAGGATTTTATCAGGGATCGCAGCTTCTTACTGAAGCTGACCAGGGAGCTCCTCCACTTGTGGGATTTTACTCTCTTTTGCAAGAGTTTCTTCCTTCTGTTGTACAGTTTGTTTATGGCAGGGGACCACCAGACTGGCTTCCTTTTTTTGGAGGATAGCGTCTTGGTTCTGTTTGGGATAGCACGATCCATGCACTCATGTAAGTGCTTATAAAGTGCAATTGTGTAGGATTCAGTAGTCGTAACTGTATTGTCCATCTGCATGGGTGTCATGAAGTTCACCACTTCTGTCTTAAGAAGCATGAAGTTGGCTTTGGAGAAATTTTTTACTATGGTTTCCTTAATGGAGGGTGGAGGCAGGATGTAGATATCTAAGGTAATTAGCTTATGGTCGGATCGGACCTTTCAAAACAATACAAGGAATAACAAACCTGTCTTATGCAGAGTGCATTAAAGCCCTTTCCCTCTACTCAGTCTCCTATAGATTACTGAGGGGTGATCTATGCCTGGTTTACAAGGCATCTGCAAACCCCACACTTATGAATCTCCTGAATTTTGTCTGTGACTTACACAGAACATGCTGGAGAGGCAGATATGTGTCCTAGAGACTGCTCCTCCTATGGAACAGACCTTCCATCCATGTGAAAGTGAGTTTGTCTTTTATCCAGTTTAAGTCCAACCTAAACCAGTGGATTGGGAAAAGGAAATTTACATCAGGCTTAGCACCCCTGTCTCTTATGGAAAGAGGTAGCTTGTAAATGCCTGGCCCTAGATGTCCTATTTGGATCCAAGACATTATTCTTTTGGGAAATCTGGGCTAGGCTTAGAAAGGCCCAGGATCATTAGCCTTGTAACAATCTATGAATCTAGTCAGTCCTGCAAAGGCTTAGCACTTACATTTTAGACTTATTTAGTTAGTTCAAACCTGGTCAACTGATCCTCAATACTCTGTAGGGAAATCCATTTTTTTTCTTTTCCTTTACATAGAACTGTCTACTGTGAAGCTAAGCCAAACGATAAAAACATACAAATATCAGACTATATACAAAGACCAAGATGCAGTGACTGACTGTTAAACAAAGGAAAACTTAAATAACAAAAATATCACTGTACACAGTTGTTACCCAGAATCGCAGAAGCAAATGACTAAAAAATTGTTTCCGACTTTTTTCTGAAAGTGGATAATTTTAAGTTATTTTCTTTTTACTTCAGAGGGTAAATAGTTCAAGAGAGCAGGCCTCACTCTAGAGAAGGTTTGTTTGATAATAGCATATTTAAATATTGGCCAAGTCAGCCCAAGGATGTTATTTTGACTGCTTTTGCTAGCTGTTTCTACTAAAATTATTGCTTCTTGGTTTAACTGTCAGATATGCTGGACTACTCATGCTCGGCAATGTTTTCCACTGTGTTTTCATGACTTATAATGACAATATATTTGCTATAATAAATGAAATAGCTATATTTATATTTTTTCAAGAATCTCACATCTGTCAAAGTAGCTCTTGTTCCTTGCTGGTTCTTGAATTCTGCTTGGATTTATGGCAGTTCCTGTTCCAACTATGGCTGAAATAGTCCATAAGTATTCTTGAGAAGAATGTTGTGTCATGAGCATGTGGAGTTGGAGTGATTATGTGATAGTTTCCAAAATCAGTCAGATCAGTTTTCTTCAAAAAAAAAAAAATATATATATATATATATATATATATATATCTTTTACAGGCCGTCTACCATGATGTTTTCTTCCAAAATCTCCTGTCAGAGCTTGTTAATTATTATAACAGCATCTGTAATATTTTAACAGGAATACCATCAATGGCCAATGCTTTCTTTTCGTTATTGATAAAGTTTTTAATACTGCCTCCACTGTTACTTTTACCACCACCAGCTCCTAATTATGAAGTAGATGTTGAAATGTTTGTTGAACTGTTTGATGTTAATGACACATTGTAGTCTTTCCAACTTTTCTCAATGCACCGGGCATCATTCAACACAGGTCTTTAACCATCAGTTAACATTCCAATCTGGTAAATCATACATGACATTCATCTCTGGAAACCAAAACTACTTGTAACCACATACAACTCCAGTGATGTCAGGTGATACCAGGAGCTAGAACTGGGGACGATACCATAAAATAGTATTTTGTTTTATTTTAATGATTTTGAAGATACACTAAAATCAATGAGAAAATACTTTTGCTTAAGGCAAATACTAGACTTATTCAGAAATAACATAAAAAGCCTTTTCACCCATTAGAAAAAACTTTGCTCTATTATGTCAGATTCTTAAGGAGACAGACACCCTTTGTGTTATAAACAAACAAGTGTTATATATTTCTCAAAAAAATATGCATATAAATATATATATATATATATATATATATATATATATATATATATATATATATATATATATATATATATATATATATATATATATATGATGATGACTGGTTATCACATGGTATTATCACCCCTAGTATATACGATTTCCTTTGCAATCTCCAGGTCCCAAGTATTTCTTGGGATCCTCAAAGTACATAACAGTATTTTGAAACAACCCTTTAGACCCATTGTGCCAGTACAGGGCTCCAAAACCTACCCTTTGGCAGTTTCTGTGGACAAATCTTTGAAGCATTTTTAACTGGAAAACCCACCTCCTTGAGAACTCATGGGATTTATTAGAAATAATCCAAGATGCTCCTTTGAAAGACCATACTAGCTTTCTTACATTAGATGTGGCTGATCTTTTTTCCTTTTTTCTTTTTACATCAAGATATCAGTCTATGATGGTTTCATGATGTACTACCAGATCGTGATGTTTTTATCATCTGTTGAGATCAATCTGCTTATGGATCTGATAGAGGTTATTCTGAACAACAACTTCCTTTATTTTGAGGGAGAATTTTATAGGCAGGTAAAGGGAATAGCTATGGGGACAGAGTATGCCCCCATCTATGTGAGTATGGTGATGTGTAGCTGGGAGAAAAAAACTGCAGATTTGCCCAGTGTTGGAGTTTATATCTCATGTATTTCAATGTCGTATTTATTTTATGGAATGACCAGTCCATGTCAGTACCTGAATTTATGGAATTCCTAAATGGTTCCACCAATTTTTTGAAAAGAACACAATTATTTAAAGGTTACTATATTAAAGGAGTATGTGGAAGTTGTATTTAACATATACTGAAAATCTACATTCTCAAAAACTTACTTTCACTATACTAGTTGCCACCCACATTTCTGTAAGTGCAGCTTGGTAAATAGGAAGTCTGTGATGTTGGCAAGAATGGCCATTAGGACAGACACCTTCCTGAAAGGAAAAAAAAACACGAGAATATATGTATGTTTTTGGAAGGGGATTATCCCTGGGATTTTATTGCTAAACATTAGTTACAAAGTCACTAAAGGATGGGGAAATAAAGGATTTTAATTACAGGTTCATAGGTGTGCACTAGGCTAATGGCCCTGGAGCCTTTACAAGTCCAGCCCATAGGATTACCCTGGCATCATGCCACTCAGCCTTAGTTCCTAGTGCCTCTGTTGAGTAGAGCCACTGGAATGATCCCCAGGGTGAATTTTCTATTTCTCATCCACTCATCAAGATTTCTCTTGAAGAGGGCCAGTGATGTGCTCTGCTTGACATGTATGGGAAGTCTATTCCATAGCATCGGCTGTCTCTGGGTTATGAACCTGTCACTCCAGCTTGTTCTGTTGATTGTGGTAATGAGGTTGAGGTCTCTGAAGCATGTGGTGCAGAGGGATTGGGATTTCTTTAGATGTAGCATTTCTAACAGAGCTGGGTCAGTCATGGCTTTGTAAATCAAGCAGAGATCGCCTCTAACTAGGCGATATGAGACAGAGAATAGTTGAAGTTTTTTGAGTCTGTCCATATAGAACAAGTGTTTAAGCCCTAGGATCCTCTTTGTGAGGTACTTTTGTGGCCTCTCCAGTTGTTGCAGGTATCTAATGAGGTACATCCCAAATGGGACATTGTACTCAATGATTGGCCTAATGACGGAAGAGTAGAGGGAGACAATGACCTCTTTCTTCCTGGATGCAAAACCCTTAGTAATGAGATGTGCCACATAGAAGGACTTTCTGACCACAGTGGCAATGTGGTGGTCAAAAGAGAGGTTGCTAGCAACCTGTGTTCCCAGATCTCTTATAATGCCTTCTGTGTTCAGTGGACTACCATCAATATGGTAATTCAAGGGAACCAGGATTTTCCCAATGGGGATGAAGACACATTTTATGGCATTGAGCTTAAGGTCATGGTTCTGACACCAGTTGTTAGTCTCAGTGAGGCCTTTGTGTAGGATGCCAAGATCACTTGGGGAGTTAATAATATTTTGTATTATTTATTTTACATTTGTTTACCAGGAAAATCCAGCTGGACCAGGTCCATTTTCAGTGGAAGCCAGGGTAGAAAAGATCCACAATTAAGAATACATTTATACAATTACATATATACATACATTTATACAATTTGAGATATACATACAAAACAGGTAGTAGTGAAAAATGTATTTACAAGTAGAGTTAGTGTTTAGTTTGTTAACTATAGTTAAACTTGCAGTGCCAGACTAAGATACAGTTTTGAGAAATATTACAGTGAAAGGGTTTAGATAGATATATTCAGAGTTTGGTTTCCAGTAGTTACCAGGTTTTGCAGGATAAAAGTTGCAGTTTTAGATAGTTTCACAAAGGTAGTAAGAACTGCTTACAGATTTTGTAAGTATGTATAGAAGGGAGCAGAAAGAACAATATGATATATGATGAGTCAGTATTTCAATGTGCATAGATATAGTGTGATGTTCAGACTGGAGTAGATTGATAGAAGATAGAAGTAAGGTATAGGGATTGTCATGTGAAACATGGGCAAATCCAAGTTGTCCTGACATGAGATTTGAATGATTGTTTGAAGTTTGCATTTGTTGTTGTGGAGGTTATATTGGTGGGGAGATTGTTCCATTTTTTGGCTATGATGTGGGAATATCGAGCTTTTCCTTCAGTGTTGTTAGCAGTAGTAACATTGAGGAGGAGTTTATTGGAAGAGTGGGAGGTTATTAGATGACTGAGGGCTGGAGTTTTGTCTGCGTGGTTTCTGATGTTAAAGGCGTAGGTGAGTTGTTGGTAAGATAGTAGGTTAGGAAATTCTAGCCATTTAATTTCTTTTAGTACTTGGCAGTGATGAGTTCTAAAGGGGGAATTATTGGCAAATTTAGCTATTTTGTTGTAGCATGCTTCTAACTTATCCAGATCTGATTTTTTAGTGTGGGTTAGGATAGGTGCTGCATAAGTAAGTGTCGATAAGAGATGTGTTTGAGCTAGAGTGATACGTGCTTTTTCTGTGAGATAGTATTTGTGCCTATATAGGGTTCCCATTTTCTTATGAACTTTTTGAATAATTTGTGCTATGTGAAGATCAAATGCTAGGTTGTTATCTATTTCAACTCCTAGGAGTTTTGTGTGAGTGGATGGAGAAAGATGATAGTGCCATTCCTAGATGAGACAGAGAAAGTGGAGGGGGAGGATTTAGTTTTATTAGGTGTGAACAGCAGAAGTTTGGTTTTCCCAACTTGCAATCATCTGCAAGCTTTGTCAGCCAGAGTCCCTTTGTGTTGGCCTGGACTTCAGAGAAAGTAGATACCAAACAGGAGAGGACCTAGGACTGAACCCTGTGACTCCACTCATGACTGGTCCCCAGTCTGACTTGGAGTCAGCTACTTTCACACTGTGGGTTCTATCTGTGAGCCAGTTTGCAACCTGTCTAGTGATATAGGGGTTGATGCCTAGCTTACTAAGTTAAAAAAAGGCCCTAGCCCAAGTCATGTGTGAGAGTGGTGAGAAAACCAATTGTTAAATTTTGTTAAGATTCCCAGAGCATGAATAAGAATGCCGTTAAAAGGGCAATGCTCTTACAACATAGTATGAATTCATCACAGAGTTGGAACATTTTTAAAGTGGGCAAGCAGTTGCTTTATTTTGTGTAAATCCAAGGTTTGTTCACAAGAATGGTATGAATTTAAAACACTATTTTAAGAAAAAGGGAGGAGGTAGATCCTAAAGGACCACTGATGGAAAGATGAAACATGGTGCATCCATATGTGGACACTGTAAGCAATTCACATTTGTTTTGATAGATAAGGTTCTGACACTGGAGAAGATCAGAAAGTTTTGGTGAAAACATCCCAGGGTATCTGTGAAATGAGTTGAGTGGAATATCTGGCAATTTGTTCTGGTCATAAGGCATTTTACAAAGGGTAAACCAAGAGAACCCTGCATAAGTATTTATGAGCACTGCTGTGAAATATCTAGGGAGAACAAGAATAATGCTCTATATAAGCATACTGTAGTATGTGATACATGGGAAAAATTAAATTTTGTCATTATAAAGAGAGTGATCAAGGACACCTCACAGCAGGAGGTTCTCTGGTTCAATCCTTGGCTGGAATGCCTTCTGTGCAGAGTCTGCATGTCCTCCCTGTGGTCGCGTGCATTTCCTCTGGGTGCTCCGGTTTACTCCCACATCCCAAAGACATGCTGTGGGTGGATTGGCCACTCCAAATTGGCCTTAGGCGTGAGTGTGTGCATGTGTGTGCCTTCTGTAGAAGGTTGGGCGCCGGGCTGGCAACTCAACACCGTAAAACTCCACTTCCAATCATGAGCAGACAGGTGATCTGCTGTGGCGACCCCTAACCGGGAAAAGCCAGAAGAAGAAGAAGAAAGAGAGTGATTAAGGACTTTAGTGGTGGGCAGTGGGAAGTTTAAGTTGGATGCTATTAGCTCCATGGGTTTGAATGAACACTTTGTAATGCTACCATTATTAAAAATATCTTCAGCCGAGTTGTAATTTAAAATTATTTGAATTATATGCTCTTATATGTTTGCATAGTGGCTTTGTGACATGAAATTAGGTATATTTAATTAACTGGGTGTTTTTAATCTTTAAAAAGTGTAGTCAACATTATGAAGTCTACTGTCAATTTAGTAACACTTTTTCTTTAAATTCAATTAAAAATAAATGGGTGAAAAGGCTTTTGATGTTATTTCTGAATAAGTCTAATATTTGGCTTGAATAAAAGCATTGTTTCATTATTTTATGTGTCTACAAAATTGCTAAACTAAAAAGGAAAACGATTGTGTGATATTGTCCCCATTTGTGGTTCCTGATATTGCCTGACAGCACTTATGTTGTATGTGGTTACAACATTCGAATCTGTCCTTACTGTAAAAAAAAATGGTGAACAAAATTTGATTAGTGGTCTCATCACTGATGCAGCCAGACAGGATGGAGAAGGAGTAAAGTGTCATTGTCTACTTGACCCTCTTCAAAATGTAGAGAGTAACAGACTTGGTTGCATGTGGAATTAGTGCAACGCCAATGGTGGATATCAGGAATATCACCTATCATGCTTCCCTGGAAGAGAGCACGGCTGCTTGGAGAGAATACCCTTTGCAGATGTGAAGCAGCAGCTTCTGTGGTCATCCAAAAATCCAAGGTGTTGTTCCCCATAGTTGGCACTCTAATTGTTCCAGGGCATTTGTATTAACAAACTCCAAGAATCTCTGAGCTTCTGCACAAGTTCACACGTTCATAGGATCATGGGTGTATGTTAGGCTATTGACTACTAGGGCCCTTATAAGTTTAGCCATGCAACTCAAATGCGACCTACAAATTTGATTTATATGGGTGATGATTTACTTATTGCCTCTGTCCATTAGAGACATAGGAGCCAGACTTGGGATGAATTTCCAGTTACTCATCCATTGGTCCAAGTTGCACTTAAATAGGGATATCAAGGAAGTCTGCTTCACATGGATGGGGAGCCTATTCCAGAGAATGGGAATTCTCAGAGAAACATATCTATCTCACCAACATGTCCTGTTTATGTTGCAAGCAAAATTTAAGTCTTTGGTCTATTAGTTCTGATGCTGCTTGTTTTCTTGATGTGCAAAAGGTTCATCAAAATAGGGTACAGGGTTGTCTTGTATGCTGGGCAAAAATCCCCTACCAGACGTCTGTATGAAATCAAGTAAAGAGACAGGGTTTTTAGGCAATAAGCATAGGACATTGTGTTTGCTCCTTGTATTCATTTTGTAAGGAACCTTTGAACATATTCCAATTGCTGTATATGTGTAGTCTGATACATACCAAAGGGGGTATTATACACTATGATGGGCCTGATGAGGGTCAAGTACAGTGGTATGATGACCTGCCTTGTCCTAGATGCATTGACTTTGCTTATAAGCTGAGCAACATAGAAGGATTTTCTTGCAATCATGTTGGTCGAAGACTAGGTTACTATCTACATTAGTTCCCAGATCTCTGACTAGTGAATCAACTTTTAAGGGTGTTTTTCTGATTACATAGTTACACGGGGTGGTAGAATTCCCAAAATGTACTATAATGCATTTCTTGGTACTGAGTTTTAAGCCATGGCTTTGGCACCAAGTTTTTGTCAGTATTAGACCTTCCTGAAGGGTTCTCATCTTGCAGAATTCAATGACTGATCCCAATTTGCAAACATCTGTGAACATGGTTAGCCAAAGGTTTTTGACACTGGCTTTGACATCTGAGAAGTAGATGACAAAGAGAAGTAGGCCCATACAGAGCCCTCGGGGACTTCACTGGTGACTAGCCTCTTTGTGGAGGTGGCCTCACTGATTCTAACCTCATGGGTCCTATCAGTGAACTAGCTAGCCACCAAGTGTGTAATAAAGGGGTTTATACCTAGCTCTGTAAGTTTGTTGACAATACTGGAGTGGGGTGTTGTATCAAATGCTTTAGCCAGGTCTAGGTCTGCCATATGCACTGTTTTCTCTGCATCTATTGCGTTAGTGACCTTTTCAAAGCAGTTCACCAGATTTAGTAAGCATGACCTTCCTTTGACAAAGTCAAACTGGGATGGATCCAGTGTCCGGAAGTCTCATATGTCCTTGTTGATTATTTCCATGATATTTCTTTCCATGGCTTTGCATATAAGACCAGTCAGACTAATGGGTCTGTAGTTTCCAGGATCTGTTAAAGGTCCTCCCTTATAAGGGAGATGACCGTCATAGTCCTCCATTCACTGTTTTAAGACTATAGCTAAATAATCCTCCAGGGGACTTGATAAGTCATATTTTAGACTATTCAAGAGGCATCCTGGGATGTTATAGGGGCCCATTCAGGTTCTGTTCTTGGTTTTAGTGAGTGCTGCCAGTACATACTGCCTAGTTATAGTTGGA
This sequence comes from Protopterus annectens, assembly GCF_019279795.1. Lineage (NCBI taxonomy): Eukaryota > Metazoa > Chordata > Ceratodontiformes > Protopteridae > Protopterus > Protopterus annectens. The sequence goes on from NC_056726.1 coordinate 880,127,472, forward strand.
GGGGTTATGTGTGAGGGTATTTTTGAGGGGATCTTCATGGGTGGGAGGTAATACTGGAACTGAATTTGTCCACTAGTAGGTCCCCTATATTGCCAGGCTTGGTGAATTTGGCACCTTTAACCCCCAGTTCAGCACATTGTTGTGTGCTTCTCTTCAGGTTTCTGACATAGCTGTAGAAGGCCTGATGGTTAACTTTCACCTGGGAGGCTATCCTAACCTCAAAGATGGCTTTGCTTGACCTAATTAGTCTTTTTAGTTGCCTATTTACTTTGATGAGAGAGTTTCTATCTTTATGGGAATTGCCCTTCCTGATTTTTGCCATAATTCCTTTTCTGTTATTGTATATCCTGTTTAATTTTGGATGTCACCAGGGAGATTTGTTTCTGGGACTTGTCCTGGGTTTAGTTCTGGTAGATACAGTAGTCTCTATGCAGTCACTGACATGGGTATACAGAGTTTCTGAGAGCAATTCAGCATAGGCTACTGTATTCTCTAGGTTTGGAGGGGCATTGAATGTTGACAAACCATCACTTAACAAAAAGTAATATGTTTTGGAATAGTTCTAAACTGTTTTTAATGGGATTACAGAGTTGATTTTGATTTCAAAGGAGACAGCTTCATGGTCAGACCTTACCAGGGTGGATGAGACGTGGGGGATGCAATGTTCTCCCATATTTGTAAGCACAAGATCCAGTATGTGGGACCATCTAATGGGTGTATTCACTATTTGATCATACCTCCCAACCATACCGAATTACTTGGTATTTACTGAGTTTTGGGGTCCAAATGAAGGGGTGCCACGATTCCCGATTGGCACCCCTTCATTTCTGATTTTTTTTGGTTCATTTTTTTTTTTTAAATTCGCGCTGTCGGAGCTGACGTCATCACATGTGCAATGATGTCAGCGCCATCAGGGCTACCAGCCAGTCGGAATTGAGCTCAAGGAGCTCACGTCATTATTTCTGGCTGGCTGCGAGTGGGAAGAAATACAGCACCGAGTACTAGGCAGTAACGCTTTTATTTTTTTTCCAAGCTGGCTGAGAGCAGGAATACAGCAGCAATGGAATTACAGGCAGCAGTGCTATCAGTTTTATTTTTCCAAGCAGCAGGCAGCGCGAGCAGGTAAGCGTGGGATGGAACGTCCTCTTTCTTTACAGAAGCAGTAATCACAGGCTGCAAGATCCCTGTGGAACCTGTGGCTATAGCTTAACAAAAGGATTAGGGGGGCGTTTTAGGATAGTGTGGTGGGAAGAATCACATTCCATGAGCTGTAGGTGATGCTTTCCTCAAGTCTGTGCTATGAAATGGAACAGTCACTGCATGCAGTAATGCTTCATGCCTGCAGGTAATGGCAAATGACTCAAGTCACAACTCATGTGTTTTTTTTTTTTTTTTTTTAATAATTACTTCAGCTGCTTGTCTGATGTGTAAATACTTGGAAAGAATAGCTTGGTTTGGAGATTTTTAAAACAAAACAAAAAATACTTTTTGATTATTTTTCTTCTGTACTTGCTTTTCCTGTTGAAAGTGAAAAAGCAGTTTTGTGCTTTCAAGTCGGAATTGTGTGACATGCATTTGTGGGACAGTAATCCTCAGTAGAGAAGAACTTGTCTGCATTTGGAAGTTGTCTTCAGACTGCATTCATAGTGTTTTAGCCTAAACAAGAGAAAATATCCAATATGTAGTTGCAAAATGTCTGAAAGAGCTTTATTGCTGCAGTGCCTAATGATATTAGACACTTGAGCTTTTCTAATAGTTATTCTATGGACATGTTTGAAGAAAAGGTTGTGATCATGTCAGAATTAACTAAATCATGGCAGCTAGGATCACACATGCTCATAACGTGTAGTTTAAACGTCTCTAGTTTCTCACTGTAGAGATCTGTAGCAAGTACAAAATTGTATTTTGTCAGCAACATTGCTTGATGTAGGAATTAAATAATATGGTGATATTATGAGGCAAGATCAGTGGTAAAACATTCCGACCTAACTGTAGCTTTCTATGTCACAGAAAGTAGGTTAGTCAGAATTTTTTTCTGTTAGTCTTCCTTGAGATGCCGTGAAGTAAGTACAAATCCTGGTTTCTTCTATCTAGAAAGTACTCAAGGTTGACTGAAGACAGATTGCTAGTTTCATTCTTTTCCAGAGGAGCAAGAATTGACGTTTTTGATGGAAGAATCTGCTTTAAAGTTTTGATTTCACTTATATACATCTGCACAGTGTTTACAGGAAGTTAGTGGAAGAGGAAAAATTAGTGGTAAATCAGTGTCATACGTATGGTTTATAGTCTGAAGAACTTCATTTTAAGCTGTTAATTATTTTCTTTTGGTATAGCTGACAAATCTGCTCATAACATGCAGCAGTGTCTTTATACTAACTTACAGGCCTTCCATTTTAGACTTTGAAATGTACAGTGAAATATCACAGTTGCTTAGGAAGAGTCATTTGGTGATGGCTAGATCAGTTACATGCACTGCCAGTTATGGTGAGGTAAACCAATAAATTCAATGCCAAAAAGTTTATAGTTATGGTGAGGTCACAGCACTAATAATGTATATAGCATTAGTCATTGTACAGGAGGAAATCAACCAGAGCTGCATATGGGGGTATAGCGTGACAGATGTGGCAGCTAGGAAGTGATACCTCTTTGACATCTGTAATACTACAGTCGGTGAGACTGTAATAATGCTAGTATATCCCTAAGCTAATTGCTGTTCTGCATATATCAGCATCCTTCATCCAGAGAATGCAGTTTGTTTTAATCAAAGAAAAAAAAAACATACTTGATACAACAGTTAATTGCTTTTAAAAACTGATTTTTGATTTTATACATTATGATAGCTCTTAAATATTTGTATTGTTAATTAGTCTTAATGTTTCAGTGTTTATCACATTATTTGAAATTATTATAAATTACTTCTGCATACGTATCCATACATTCAGTATTAAATACTGTGGGAAGAAATAGCCAGGAATAGTGTTTGTGCATTGATGTACTGCAAAATGTAAAAATAAAATCCAAATAATAATTGATTGTAGAAGTAAAGCAGTATGCACACATTAGTGTTTATGGTAAATGGGGCGAAATAGCCAGGTAATAGGACATTGGAATCTGGTGCCATATTTTGGTTGGTTGTTCTTCAGTTTGCGTTTGAAAGTTGGTATCCCACAATTCCATTGGAGTGGGTGGGGTTACATAATTATATATGCAAATTAGATGCTAATCAGTGTGCAGATTTGTACCTATTTTTCATGGGCCTTGTCCAGATTTTTGATGTTTCCAGGTTGAGAGGTATGGGTCAAAGGTGTTTATATTGATTAAATACAAGAATTTGTGCACCTGTAGATCTGGGGCTGTGTAGGATTCTCAGTCTATAGAGGGGTAATTAAAGTTTATCATGATTAGGTTGTTAGGCTGGATGGCATGTGTCTCCAGTAGGTCCAAGTATGCATTGTGAGCTTTTTGGGACATGGAGGGTGACCTGTAGCTGGCTAGGATATGGTACAGGATTTTGTCTATGGTGATCTGCATGTGGAGGAACTCCAACACATCACCCTGTTTGACCACCCTAGAAGTATGCTTTTTGTTGATGTATATTGAGACACCTCCTCATTTAGCCCTTTTCTCTGCAGCTACTGATCTAAATGTGTGGAAGGCACTGAAACCTTGCACTGCAGGGGTACTCTCTCTGCTTTAACATGTCTCAGTAACTGCACAGATGTCTATATTCTCAAGTATAAAGAGGGTTTGAAGGAAGTGTAGGGTTGTTATTTATGCTCCTGGCACTGAGCAGTAACCTCTCGAGGTGGAGTTGAGTTGATTTTGCTATGTCGGTAGGTTTGTCAATTTGGCATTGCTTAAAAAAGCACAGTGGGATTAGATAAAGTTTTAGCAACTATTCAAAAGTCTAGAAGGCAGATGCAGACCATCCTTTACAAATCAACATGAATTGTTAACCATGTCCTCCCAAGGTGACAAATATTGGATCTCCTTAGAAAGACATCAGAAAGACAACCAGTTGTTGAAATCAATTGTTTTCTGTTCATATTGTGGCATCATCTTCAGTGATGGTAATAATGAACATGTCTAAAACCCTGTGATTTTGTACCTAAAATACACAAAGACTCCATACCCTCCTACCTTACGTTGATGATGATGCCTTTCCATCACTTACCCCGGTGCACAGTTGGTAGATAGAATTCTAGCTAAATACTTGATTCTTGGTCCTTTTTCTAAGTAGCAACAATGCACCATTTTTTGAATTTATAATTTTCTTTTCTCCATGTAGCTCCATCTTGACATTATCAATCCCCACCTAGAAGCAGTGGAATGGGTATCCCTTATGCTTGAGGACTTGGGAGCAGTGTACATTTACAAGTACAAAGGTGTAGCAATGGGTTTTAGGGCTTGGAGATACATTAACTAATTTATTTATGGTGAAAACACAAAAAAACACATTTATTTAAAAAAAATATAAGAAAAACCAGAAATTATATACCAGGTTCCTGGATGGGCATCTTTGGCTGTTGGTGGATACATAATGGACTCATGAGTAATTGAATTTTACTAACAATTCTACTTTTTTAATTTAATTTTAATTAATTTTTCACTTCTGAAATAGACTGTTTAGATGTCAAGCTACTCAAGGACAATACTAATTCTGAATATATTACTACCATGCATAGAAAACCAACTTACTGTAATTCCTTCAACAGCAGCTAGCATTTTTTAGGCAGAAAGAGCCATTATTAAGGGCAACATTAAAATTTAGCCAGGATGTGTAACAGGGAAAAAGAAAACCATTGTAACTGAAGCCTTTACTTTGACTACTAATTTAGATCTAACTAATATAACATTGGAGAATACAAGCAACAATAAAGCTTTGTGATTCCTTTGATATTCAATCTATTTAACAACAGTAGTAAAATGAAGGGATGCAAACATCATCAACTGTAATTTGAATTGTATTTCCAAGTCCATAGTGTATTTAGCAAGATGTAATTGCTGTGAAGCTTACTACGTAGGCAAAACTGATCGTAAATTTCGAGATAGGATATATGAACATTTATACGCAATAAGAATAAAAAAATGCTCTAGCTAAACATTGTGAGAAATATGTAGGACATAGCTTTAATTTCACAGCTATAGATTCTATACCACACACTTTAAGAGCAGGACTGGTTAATATTTTATTAGAGGTCCGCGAATTGGAATGGCAGATTAGTTTAAGCTGCAATATTAATTGTATGCTGAAAATGAGAAATTTCTTGAGAAAAAAGATTAAAATTTAATAGGATGTCCCCCATTGTATGTTAACAACACGAATATTGCATTTAGCATATTTTTTGCGAATTATGATTTTTGGGGTTCTTCTTTTTAATTGGACAAAATTTTTTAAGATTTTTAGATTTTCAGATATTCACTATACATTTTCGTTTTATTATTGAATATTTATTAAAAATCTAGTTAACTAGGTAGTTTTTAACACAACATTCATATATGTTAGGACATTTACTGACATTAATCATAACAATATAGTTACGTTAATCTATAATCCATATTTATAATGAGGACTGGCAATTTATATATATATGGTTGTGAACTGGTGGAAAGACTCCCTGATATTTTGACATTAAATGTCAGCAGGACTAAAGTAAATGATTTAGCGTATTTGGAAATACTGGCTTTTTAAATGTGTGATACTTTGATTTACGTCACTGTATTTACCTATTTAAAATTAAACAGATGTTCTATGCTGATGAAGCTGTGGTGATTTTATTGTGAATAAAAGCGTTACTTCTTACATCATTTGGATTTATTTTCCACTATTTACAAGTATTAACACTTGGATTTTGATTTTATTTTTTCTCCTGTGTGTCTTAGCAGTTTGTGTACGTCTTTGTGGAGAGTCAAACCAACTACCTTAGCGGCTGACCTACTACCAGCCAATTACTTACAAATAGCATCTGACGCCATTGCCTACCCTGTTTCAATCTTGATCAACCGGTCCATTTCTGAAGCTTCTATCCCCTCAATCTGGAAAATCTCCTATATCATCCCTCTCCATAAAGGTGGATCCTCCACTGACACATCTAACTACAGACCGATAGCTATACTGTCTCCTCTAGCCAAGATCATGGAACGCTGCATTCACAAACAACTCATTACCCATCTTTCTCGTAATAACCTCCTATCTAACACCGTTGACTCAATCAATAATAAATTTATATCCTCTGCGCTTTTTCTCGACCTATCAAAAGCCTTCGACATGGTGAATCACCAACAATTGATTCAAACACTGAAAACCTTTCATCTTAGCAAATCAACCATAAGTTGGTTTAATGACTACCTCTCTTGTAGAAAGCAGGCAGTCCAGTGGCAAAACAGGCTATCAGACCTACTCCCCACTAATATCGGTGTTCCCCAAGGATCTATTCCCTATTTATAAATGGTCTACACGATCATTCCCAAAGCCACCTGCATTCAATAAACTCCAAGTTGCAACCCAAAACTGCTTCTCCTTAGTTGAAAAATGGTTCTCAGAACTAAAGCTTCTACTTAACCTGACCAAAACCAAATTACTTCTATTTTACCTCCCAAGGAAAAGAACCACCTAATACCAACATCCCAACCTTCTCCAACAATGGGATCATAATCGAACCTGTCTCCCACACCAAACTACTAGGGGTGACCATAGACAACAAGCTTAAATTTGATACACATGTCAGTCTGACCATTAAGTCGGCAAACAAGAAACTCGGGTCTATGTATAGAATAAAGAATTTCTTAACCCCGCACACCAAACTAACTATTGCTAGGACCCACCTTCTCACCACACTCCTTTATGCCTCCCCGGTATTCTCCTTCCTTAACAAGAGGGAACTCAACAAACTATCTACAACCTGTAACCACATAGCCAGATTCATAACAGGGATGCCCTATCGAACCCACCACTGCCAAAATCTAAGGACACTGGAATGGTTAGAACTGCCCAACATTTTCAAACTCAACCAACTCACTGAGGCATTTAAAACAATCAACCATCCAGAAAAAAAACCCTCACTGAACAAAATACTTACATCCCTTAGGTGGTCCAAAAGCCTGCTAGTGCAGACCATTAAATCTAACAACTCGGAGGCGAAGCACTCTATGCCAATTCCATTGGCAATCTGGACTGGAATGCCCTCCCAAACAACCTAAGACACATGACCTCTCTTCACCAATTCAAAAAACACCTCAAAGATCTACTAAAGTCCCAATGGCCATGCCCTTGCCCTAATCCTGATTAATAGCAAACGCTCCAGGCCTCTACTGAAAATGGACATGTATCCAGTTAGACTAGCCCGGTCAACAAATGTAAAATAAAATAAAATAAAATAAAATAATGCTGATCAATGCTTGGCTCATACCAGCCTGGGATACAGACGGAAAACCCCATAATGTCTCTCTTCATATAGTTCAGGAAGGTACATCTCAGGTCTTTTACACCTACTAGGACTATGATGAATCATACTTGCACCTGTTGCATAGTGACTTGAGTGCATCTGTGATTTGGCAGATTCTGGCTCCAAATAAACAACAGCAAATATCTTCTTGTTCAGACTAGCTAGAGGGTTATCAGTATATCTTACAGTGGAGTCCCCCTGTGATGAGTCCTGTGAAGTGTGGTTGCTTACCTTATAGGCTTAGTGTTTGGGGTTCCACTGAGAGTGACAATATGTGTGGTGTTTGGTGATGTGTTTTCTGAGTGCCTTTGGCCTTGCTGAGGCATAACTTTGGCAAAGTAAAAAGAACAGTCAGTATTTCAAACATTAACTTGTATGACCCTCACTAGATGAGATAGATTGATAGATAGATTGATAGATAGATAGATAGATAGATAGATAGATAGATAGATAGATAGATAGATAGATAGATAGATAGACAGACAGATAGATAGATAGATATATAGATAGATAGATAGATAGATAGATAGATAGATAGAGATTTAGTACATCCTTAAGAATATTCACTCAAAATTATCACTTCAAAGCCATATTGTCAAGTCTGCATACATGACAAAGAACATTCCTAATACACTTCATCCATATTATACAAGTAGCCACATTGCTGAATTCTTGTTAGAGAGCTGCTTTATTTTCTCTAGTTCTAAATTTGCACAGCCCAATTTTTTCCTCTGTTACTCAAATTCCTCCCCAGCTCAGTTTTCAATGGTAGTGACCCTTGTTCAGACTGCACAGCCCACATCAGAAATGATCAACTGATAAAATGAAATGGAAATTTCAGTCTTAACAGTCATGTGCTCACTAAAATTTAATTCTGTCCCACAGTCTGATCTGAATTCCTTATTACATAAAAAATGCTAAACATTTGTAAAAAATAAATCTTGTTGCCTGCATCAGTCTCTGAAATAAGTTGACCAACCTTCCAACCATAAAAACATATTAAATGGTCAGTAAGAGGAACACTTAAATATTTTTTGAATAAATAACATTCAGATATTGCACTCAAAAAATTAGTGCTAAGGAATGTTTCTGTAGGTTTACTTTACCTATGTAATAATGTACATGCCTTGACGATCGTCTAAGTTTATGACAAAAGTCTGTAAATCTACAAGACGTTGTCAACATGAACTCTCTGAACCAGCTAATCTGTGTGTCCACATGGGTTAACAATATCCTTGTCCTCATTTACACAGAGGAATTATGCATTAGTAAAAGGGCAGTGCTGCGTCCTCACTCACTATGATGGACCACAAAGCCATCCCCTTAAAAATAAAAACTAAAGCCTTCAACCCCCACTAACCCTGGAGCTTTTAAAAAAAATTTCCAAGGCAAATTTCCTTCTACAAAGTGAAATCATTTCAAAATTCAAATCCCCCTCCAAACCTCCAAATCTCCTTGAATTATGCAGAAAAATGCATCAAGAGCTGATACATATAAACAGCTGCATAGAGTCAGCTGTACCCATTAGAAAAAAAATCATAGGACAAGCTCAAAAAACAAACCACACTGGCGGGGCCATAATATCAATAAGCATATATAACAAAAAGAAGAAAATATTGGCCAAGAAAAAAATAAATGCCCCCTCCATAAGATAAGAATTCCATCATCAAATTAAATAATTAACTATTTAATTGCATCTGTAACCTAAAGGGAAAAGTGCAGCTGTGTGCTGAGCTGACTGTAAATGGAACCACTTATACTGAACCAGAGGATATAGCAAATATAGCAGGCAGCTACATTTAGCTCTAACTTCATACACCTCCTGTGTAATAGCTCCCAGGTAATAGCAGAAACTAAACTCCTCCGCTGCTGTCACATGGGACAGAGTTTTGGAAGAGCTCTATAAGGCAAAAATACTGCATCTCTGACCCCCTGATAATATCCCAGGATGTTTATTGTACAAAATAAAACATGATCTAGCTAGCTCACTAACAACATTATTCAACCCCATCCTCCAAGCAGGCTTTGTGCTAAATGAATGAAGAATGACAATAGTCATTTTTTGACACAAACAGGGTCGGTCTACTGACCTAGGTAACTATAGGCATATAAGTTTGACCAGACTCATCTGTAAAGCCATGGCAAGACTTATCATAGAATTAATAGTGAAATAAGGAACTTTCAAACACTGTCTTAATCCCAGTTTGGTTTCTTGAAAGGTAAGTCATGCCTTCTTATGTTGGTGAACTTCTTTGAAAGGGCCCAAAAAACAATGGGCAGAGGTAAGATGGTGCATACCATCTACCTTGACCTGGCCAAACCATTTGACACTTAGTTATAGTGGCAAAACTCATTAAATTAGGTATAAACCCATATGCCATCTGCTAATTTACCAAATGGCTCACAGACAGAACACAAGAAGTGAGGATACGGGATTCCACTTCCACAAAAGGCCAGTTATTATCAGTGTTCTACAGGGCTCAGTATTGGGACCACTCCTTTTTGGCTTCTATTTCACATAACTCAAAACCAATGTACTGTAAATGGTCTCTCTCTGACCAAGTATGTGGATGATTATAAACCCAGCATGATCCTAGAATTCCCCAAAGATCTAATCATCTCCTGAGAAAGCTTGTTCCAAAAAATAACTGATGCCAGAACCATGGTCTAAAGCTAAACACCAAAAGCTGTGTAATTGTACCCTTGGGTAAGCCAACCAATCATGTGGAAAATAAAACTGACAATACACCCCTCAGAGTAGATTCAGTGGTTTGAGATCTTGGAACATATGTGGACAAGCACCTAGCCTTTGACCATTATGTGTCTATGATTGTAAAAAAAGCCCTTCTATACTGCATATCTCATAAGTAAAGGTACGGCATCCCAGTCCAGAGATATCATTGTCCCACTGTACTCTACACTCATTAGGCCTATAATTCAGCAATTACATTGACCACAGAGGTTCCTACCAATGAAAATACAAGGCATGAACTGCATGAACAATGCATATTGCCTCAAAGCTCTGTCACTTTACTCGGTGCTAAGAAACGAGCTATGCCTGGCCTTGAGGGCATTTTGTGATCCAGTACTAATGGATCTGCTGGACATCCACAAGACAAATGGCACCAGAAACACACAAACCATGGATCTGTACCTCTTTTGTAGAATTAACAGAACTGTTCAGAGGGATAAATGTGTCTCCTGAGGAATACCGAATAAGCTTCCCATTCACATAAAACAAAGCCCATTCTTGACCCTAACCTAGACCAATGGATGGGAAAGAGAAAATATACTCCTGGACTGGCTGCTATGCTCCTGCTGGGTAGAGGCAGCTCATAAATGCCCTACGGCATGGTGCAGGACTTACATCTAAGTACTCATGTAATAATAATTATAATAATAATAATAATAATAATTGCATTCTACTTATTTTTTAATCACTGGTACTCTCCTGCATGTGTACCTCATGCTTATTTTCATAATTTGGATCCTGTTAAGCCGCTGAAAGCAAGCATTCAAGCTACTATCCTTGTCAGTAATCCGAAGAAAGTTTTAGGGATGGCCACCCTTTTTTATTTAAAACAGACATTTCAAAGGGTTATTTTATGCAGTATCAGTCTTACAATGAAAACCATCACTCACCCTAAGCATGAATAGTCAGCAATATGGGAAATTAGTCTGGTCTGACAACAAAACATTGCTTCAGAGCAGTTAAGGCTAGCTTCCATTTGCAATTACATAGAATGATTATACTTAACAGGGGACCATTTAACTTAGTTTTGTTGCAATATCATATTCTTTTGAATCTAAAGATTACAGAAAATTCTAAAGAAAATACAGAGATTTCAGAAAATTCTTTAAACAGCAGTAAGAGAAGACTGGCTCCTTTTTCAGTATTCATACAATTAGAAGTGCTTTTTTTTGTTTATTTTGAGTAACCATATAACAGAATGCTACAGATCCTCACTTACTCATGGCACATTCCATATTTCTCTATGATACTGTGTACAAAAGCAGGTACCAGAAATTTCACAGTTGTTTGCAAAATATATTCACTTGTGTAAATTGTAACAGCAAACACATTACTGTCACCAGCACTTTGCGATAGTCCCTGCAATCAAATGCAATTTTTGTGCATTCAAATGAGCACATATAAATAATGAGAGCAATAAACCCGTAGTCAAACCTCGACTGAGAATATCTCTGATTCAGGTATTGGAACACAATATTCAAAGCAAGAGAACAGCATGCTATTAACATAGCTAATGTATTGGAATGCATTCTGTGGGTATACTGTCTTTTCACAACTAACTCTGTGATAAAACAGATAAAGTAAACTGAGATATGGTTTCAGCAAGTAATTTACTTGAGAAAATTGTCTTTTTCTAAAAGAACTTTATGAAAAATTGGAATATGAATGGTAAATGTGCCTTAGTTAGGGATTCCATTTCAAAGGGCAAGGTAAAAGTCCCAGCTACATTTGTTGAAACAATTTCTACTCTTGATAGATGGGATTACTAGAATCAGTGCAGAGAAATGAGCATCCAGATGAAATGCTGGGTAGCAAGGACACTTAAGCATTTCATACAGAGGTGTTTATCATGGAGCATTATAAATTATTTTACCAGTGAGAAAGTAATCTGCAAAGAAATAACTATTTCTCAGGGCAAGCCATTGACCTCAGTGTATAACATTGTTCCAGAGATAAAATCAGGATGCAAAATATAGTACCTCATTCTTACCATTTGAAATGCACTCATTACTATTTGAAAATATAAAATAAGGCACTGTTTAGCATATTTTAGCTTCTAAATTTGTCTCTGTGTCAGGAATCCATAGAAATACCTTTAGTGATGGAATTGAACATCGACAATTTAAAATTATATAATGCATAATCTCTGCTCAACATATTCATTTTAATTAAAGGTGACACATTTTTTTCCTTATTATCTGGTAATTGTAAAAGATGTTATACGTGCAGTGGAATATTTAATGAAATAATATGCAGCAAGTGATGGACAAATGGTTTTATATTTATCATACAGTATGCAAATGAAGATGCTGAGAATCAAACCTGCACCTGATAGATATATCTTATGCAGCTTATTAAATAAAGAAGTTAATCAGGACTGGAGAATAGGCCAGTTTAAATGTTTATAAAGATATACAAATAATTATTGCAATGAATACTGTTCAGATAAGTATGTAAAGGATTTCTATTTTCTGCTATCTTACTGGAAATTATATAAATGTTTTTTAATTATCAAATATGTGAGGAATGCAGACAAATACATTAATATATAACTACTCGTGTACAATCAGTTATATGAAATTACAATTGATAAAAATATGTTGTATATGATACTGATTAATATTAATACATAATCATAAATACGCCAGTGAATTATTTCCTTCACTTTCTTCACAGCCTAACACTCTATACAGAAAGATAATTTTTGCTATTTTTAAAGTTAGGGAATACGTAGTTGATACTGTTTCAAGGCATGGTGTTTTTGTCAGTTTCAGTTGCTCACATCTCACTGTCTCACTGATAGTAACTTAGCCCTGCTTTGTAGTACTGTTTACATTCAAAATCTGCAGCAACATAATTTTGGGTGGTAATTCCATTAACCCCCAATGCTCTGTGACATTTCTATTGCTATGTATGCCACAGAGATATGGCAGAACACCTCAACACTTGAAGGGTACAGAGAGCTTACCCCTTCAAAAACTTTCTCTTTGATAAAGAAAGCTGTTCACCATGAGCAGTAAGCAAGCTGCTGTTTACTTTCTGAATATGATGTGGATCTGAGCTGATCAAAGAATAGCAAAGTCAAAATGCACAGCTCAGACAGCATCTAATTAACAATCTTACATGAGACTAGCACAGGGACTATGTGAGGAAAAGATGACCCCAGTGACAGCCACATAATGCAATGAGCCCAGCTGTTGAACTGAGTGTACGCCCCCTCAAGATGAGAACATTACCTCACAGCCTTGTCGGCATACCTTTCAACTGTCCAGATTTTCGCAAAAAGGTCCAATTTTTGCCTCATGTTTTTGGTTTGTTCCTCATAAAATTTGTGGTTTTCTGGTAAATCATTGAGGATTGACATCACTAAATAATATTAAATAATGGCAGATATTTGAGTTTCAGACTTTATATCCTTAAGAAAATATATAATAATGTAAAGCATGTTATTGTAGCATTTTTTACATTTATAGGTGCATAGCTCCCTATTTGTTGGCCTTTGTCTCCCCATTATTTTTGATTTTGCCCAGATTTCTTGCACTGAAATGTTGAGAGGTATGACCTATCACACTGATAAATGTATTTTTGACCAGATAAAAGCATGGGAACAGAAGTATAGGGAGTAGGAACAAGGAGAAAATAAGCAGAGTAAACCATAAAAAGAAATTAGGGACTGAAGGAATATGATGTGGGAGAGAAAAGAAGAGGATTTTTTTTTTGTAGGTAAGGTGAGCACTTTCTCTGTTTAAAGAAGTTAAGGTGGAGAAGAATGTAAAGTAATGTTAAGTTATAGTAACAGAGTAAAAGTAGTTAGCAGGGACAAACAAGAAACAAATAACAAGAGTCAAGAGTTACAGACTCATAGATTGATACTAAAATAAACTGCCTTATAGGGCCATTTTAAGTCTAGCCAATGACCCAAGGTCACAATCAACTCATGTGTCTATGAAGTAAAGACGTTAACCATTATGCCAAACCCACCCCCTCTCTGTCAGGTGGGATTTCAGCCCACACTTCTGTCTGGATACCAGAATTCCCATGGGTGATGGAAAGAGTTTAATGCTTGATGCTGGTGCCTTAGACCACTCAACCACCCTGACATAGGAAATCATTGACACAGAAGGAAGGAGATTACATTTGAGTTTTAGAAGGCAAACAAAGGGAAGGCAGTGTTGATGGAGAGGACTGGATAAAAAAGGGAGGCCAATGACACAAAAAAGAGAGGGACACCAGTATGGAGGGTAGTGTGGGTCTGTTTCTCTGTACTATCCTGCAGTGTCATACACAATGGGAGTTGACATACCAGTTTGGGCTTCCTCACCACTGGATCCTGATTCAGATGGAGCTGGCAGTAGAGAGCCGGTATGTGACTTTGCTAGTCACAACAGGAGTTTAGCCATATGGCCAATCTGGTCATCAACACACCAGTCCGCCAACTTTCTTACCACCTCTGCTAGCTGCTTCAGGATAACATTCCTATTATCCCTGGCAGAGTCACCAGCAGGAAAAACAGAGCTCCTGTATTGTGAAGCCCCTCTATATGCAAGGAAGGAGGCCCTATCAGATTCCCCATCAGAAACTAATGGAGGAGCAGACCTAGCAGATGCAAGCCCTAGTGTTCCTGGAGGCATTCCTCTTTAGGTTTGATAGTACACAGTAGAGCTAGGGGCCCTGCTGTCACAGGTGTTGCATAAAATACAAAATAAAAGGACAAAAATAACAAATGAAGTAAAACAAAACGGGATATTGACAAAAATGAGGAGGAGGAGAGAAAAATTCACACATCAAATAAAATACAATACTATTAGCAGATAAACATTACATCATATATACTACAACATCCTACAATGACAAATTATCAAACATGTGGATATGTGGGTGAGGTGCATAGGGGACGACTGGCAATCCTGGGATAGATGCTAACAACTGCTATCTATGTATATTCAGCAGATGAAATAATGAAGGATACACTAACTGTCCTGACTATATGATAGCCCCTGTACCATACCTATGATGTACTCCAGTGAAGTAGCAATATGGGAATATGTTCCAAAGGCTTTATTGTACATCTTATGATATAACCTTGACATACTTGTAAACAGTAGTGTAGCAAAGTGAGGTGAAGGAGCATTTGCCCCAGGCACAAAGTGTTAGGGCGAGAGCCCTACAGTTTTTTTTTCTGTACAGAAAGGAGACCCCTGCAGCTTTTTCTGTACAGAAAGGTGCTTTTTTTGGCTCTTCACTTGGACAGCTGGGGGCTGTGTATTGGCTGTAGCCAATTGCACAGGAAGCCAAAGACTTTTTTTTTGCTCTTCTATTAAGAACTGGGAGACTTGGATTTGGTGGACTGTGACTGGTGGATTTACTGCAGGAAGCCAATCAGATTTCTACAATATTCCAAAGACTTGTTTTTTTTTTTTTTGCACTTCAGTTGAAGAGCTGAGGGGTGCGGCATGAGCCAGCTATGTCTATGCTTGCCTATATTATCTGACTACTGAACTGCCATTCATTGTCTAAAATACATGTCATTCTATCAACAAGTATAACATGTGCAACATTCCCTAGAGGTAATCTGTCTGACATGAAGATATTCGGATGAGGTTAGCACATTTCATATCTAATGAGGAAGAAAAAAATAAACATTTACGTACATGATAAGTGACAGGTGTACTCACCCCTGCATCTGGAAAGGTGGGACAACCTTGTCCAGTACATGAAACTATTCAATGAAATAACCTCTTGGGTTGTGGATATTAATAGAGAAATAATTACTGTACAGAATAAACTGATAAGATAGCCAAAAAGTGTATAGAAAAAATAGCATCATACTTGCAATACATCTCAGGTACCCACACTTAGCTCTCTTCTTCCCATCAGTTTAGAAGATCAGGATGTTGCTTCTACAAGTCCTTATAGTGGCTGTGCCTGCACTACTTGCCAGAGAGAGGAATGCCTATAGCATCAATAACTGTCGTGATAAGACAGTGCCAAGCATCCATCTTAAACTGGGCACCCTAATAGAAGTTTCCAAGCAGGCAATCCCAGACATATATATGTAGGAAATAAAGAAAGATCTTGGAACACTTTGAGCACCACCATATGGCACCATGCTAGAACAATGCCACTGGAAGCCATGGCCATACTGTACATCTCATAATGTAGAATAATGGCTGTCATCTCACAGTCATGGTGATTTCACATTCCAAAAATTGCCATACAAAATTGGGTAACTTAGCTGAGTGACTGTGCCAGGGTGTGACAAAGACTGAGCCATTGTAACTATGTGATAAATGGATATGAAAGGCATGAGATATGAAATAGGTTCATAGTTGTGTACTAGGCTAATGGCCATGGAGCCTTTACAAGCCTAGCCCAAAGGATTACCCTGGAACAGTGCCACCCGACCTTAGTTCCCAGTGCCTCTGTCGAGTAGATCCACTGGAGTGATCCCCCGCGTGAATTTTCTATTTCCCATCCACTCATCAAGATTTCTCTTGAAGAGGGCCATTGAGGTACTCTGTTTGACATGCTTGGGAAGTCTATTCCATAGCATGAGCAGTCTCTGGGTTATGAACCTGTCCGTCCTGCATGTTCTGTTGATTGTGGTAATGAGGTTGAGGTCTCTGGAGCGTGTAGTGTGGAGGGATTGGGATTTTTTAGATGTAGCATTTCTAACAAAGCTTGGTTAGACATGGCTTTGTAAGTCAAGCTGAGATTGCCTCTAAGTAGGCAATATGAGACAGAGAATAGTTGGGAGTTTTTTTGAGTCTGTCCATATAGGACAAGTGTTTAAGGCCTAGGATCCTCTTTGTGAGGTACTTTTGTCACCTTTCCAGTTGTTGCAGATGTCTAGTGAGGTACGTCCTAAATAGGGCATTGTACTCGATGATTGGCCTAATGAGGGAAGAATAGAGGATGCATTCCTGGATGCAAAACCCTTAGTAATGAGATCTGCCACATAGAAGGACTTTTTGACCACAGTGGCAATGTGGTGGTCAAAAGAGAGGTTGCTGTCAACCTGTGTTCCCAGATCTCTTATAGTGCCTTCTGTGTTCAGTGGACTACCATTGATGTGGTAATTCATGGGAACTGGGTTTTTCCCAAAGGGGATGATGACACATTTTTGTGGCATTGAGCTTAAGGCCATGGTTCTGACACCAGTCGCTCGTCTCAGTGAGGCCGTTTTGTAGAATGTCAACATCACTTGGGAAGTTAATAATGGCTCCAACTTGCAGTCATCTGCAAACTTTGTCAGCCAGAGTCCCTTTGTATTGGCCTGGACTTCTGAAAAGCAGTAACAAACAGGAGAGGATCCAGGGCTGATCCCTGTGGAACTTCTCTCATGACTGATCAGCAGTCTGACTTGGAGTCAGCTACTTTCATACTGTGAGTTCTATCTGTGAGCCAGTTTGCAACCCACCTAGTGATATAGGGGTTGATGCCTAGCTTAGTGAGTTTTTTCTATGATTCCTGAGTGGGGAATGGTATCAAAGGCTTTGACCAGATCAAGGTAGGCTGTATGAACCACCTTGCCTTCATCCGCAGCTCTGGTGACTGACTCAAGGAAGTCGAACAAGTTGAGCAGACATGATCTACCCTTCAGAAAACCAAACTGTGTGGGATCCAGAGTTTGGAGATTCCTTATATCCCATGATGATGTGTTCCATAACCTTGCCTATCAGACTTATCAGGCTAATGGGGCGATAGTTCTCAGAGTCTGTAGTGGAGAGGGATGACTATAGCAGTGCACCATTCGGTAGGGACAAAGCCTGAGGTGAGGCTGTGATTGAACAGGGCACACAGGTGAGGTGCCATTTACATAAACTACTGTGCTGTGTAACATGTTGGAAACTATACAGTCAGTATTGCTTTTTAGTTCCTCCATAGTCCACTGGCTTACAAAATGAAAAACAACAATCCTCCTTCTGTCATCATCCCATCCACTCATGCTTAATCCACACTGTAGGTGGTCATGTGGGAACACAGCACTGTGCACCCACATGATCACCTGCAGTGTGGGTGCACAGCATTGTGTAAGCCTGCGTGGGAGATCCTACCTCAAACTGCAATGTGCTGAAGAGCGATGCATGAGTGTTCATAATTCAAGCCCTAATTTGCACAGCCATTGTGCTCCGAGGTCCAGATGTGCATAATGGAAATACTGGCATCTGCTGTGAGGCTCATTAAACAATGGTAGAGGATGCAGAGCTCTGATTACATACCATCTACATCTGTGTGAAGCTCACTGAGAGGGGAAAAAAGCAGCACTACTGCATATTTAATGAAAGTGAGGTTGGCATAATTGTTAAGACATTTGTCCTACAGACTTAAGGTGTAGTGTTTGATTCTCACATGAGTTAACTGGCTAAGCTTAAAATGGCCCACAAGGGCAGTTAGTTTGGTACTGACCTATTTAGTTCTATTGCTGCACTTTGTTAAATGAAGTACTCCTTGTACTACACCAAGCAATGTATAATAGTATCATTTGGGATGTCATCCATCTCTGGTAACTATCATATTTACAACAAACCCCTTAGAGTTGACCAAGTAGTCAGGGATATAGGGACACATATAGATAGTAATCTAGCCTTTGACCATCATGTGTCTACAGTGGTGAGGAAATCATTCTAAGTTACGCAACTTATAAACAAAGGTTTGGCATCTAAGTCCATGAAAGCCATTGTTCCACTGTATTTGGCATTCACTAGACCTATCGCTGAGTACAATGCCCCCTTTGGTAGGTACCTGACCAAGTATATCCAACAACTGAAGCGTTCACAGAAGTTCCTTACTCAGGGCATAAATAAAATGTCCTATGCAGACTGCCTAAAGGGCCTATCCATGTATTCTGTCTCCTACAGGCTTTTGAGGGGATATCTATGCCTGGCATACAGGGCATTGTCAGACCCTACTCTGATGGACCTCCTGCATATCCACAAAACAAACAGCACCAGCATTACCCATTCTAAAGATGTAAACCTTGGCTGTGATATAAATAGGACCTGCTGGAGAGATAGGTATGTATCCCAGAGACTGCCCTGCCTATGAAACATGCTCCCCATCCATGTGAAGAAGAGTTCCTCCCTAACCCAATTCAAGTGCAACTTGGACAATTGGATGGGAAACCAGAAATTCATCCCTCGTCTGGCGCATATGTCTCTAATGGACATAGGTAACCTGTAAATGGTTCATCTCCCAGGCCCATGCTTACACTTATCAAGGGTATCAGAACTTGTCAGAGTTTGGGATGCATGGCTAGGCTTAAAAATGCCCTTGTGGCCATTAGCCTAGTAAAAAAACTATGAACCTATGAACTTATGACCCTCAAAGGGAAAAGCTTTACATTAATACCTGCACTACTATGCTTTGCAGTACTATGTTGCAATATATGTTAAGCTGTATACACTGCTGTCACTATTACAGACTTGTATAACCTCCAACCTCACATAGTAGGACATGAGGACATTATTTTCTAACCTAATCTGTAATTATGTGGAAATAATTCTTCATTGAATAAGTATCTCATGAGCAAAACATAAATAATGTACACTGTTGATATTCTGCAAAACTCTGCATAGTTGACAGTTATGGTAGTAGGTAATGTCCTGACAATACTGTCAAATCAATCACTGTGGTCACACCAACAAGGCATAGGTATGAGTCTAAACTGTGCACAGTCAGGAAATATCTGTACAGTTGGCAATCATGCAGACAATACATCAATCCAGCCAGCAGGCCTGGGATGACACTTTAATGGATACATTGAACTAAATCTACATCTCTGACAAAACAGTTTTGAGCTTACCAGCAGAAGGAACAGAGCCTCTTCCAATTCCTGATGGTCCTGAAAATTTTTGAGGGAGAGTTAATGTAAACAGCACCACATGTTACCATATAACAGGAGTAATATGTCCAAATATCTTACAATTACAGTAGCTGCTATATTAACAGGTTTATGGATCACAATCTCTGCATGAGCTGAAAACTGCAGCTAGACTCCTTCCCCCCACCCCATAGAACACCTGAAACCCACATAAAACTATGGACACCCTAACACACTGAATGCTACAGTATTCCAGTGCTGATTCTACCTACTAAGCACACCTGGATGCTCCTTTTGAGTGGAAACGGTATCACCCACATCCACGGCATATTGGGTGACAGATGCCTGGGAGCTGCCCTATTTTTCAAGGTTCACCAGGATTTCTTCTGTGGCTGACAGAGGTTATTCTGCCTCAGGCCCACCACCAGTGACCTGATGATCCCTGGTCACATTCCACTGCACATCTGCATGCTGAGTTAATCAAATCAGTGGCACAGTGCCGCACTTGTTCATATGTGTAATTCTGGTGACCCACAGCATTAATGTTATGCAGCAGTTTGTCTCACAAGGCTGCACGCTCTTGCATATTTGCCTATTTGCCCTTGCTCTGGACAGTAGGACTCAGTAGTGTTGTCAAAGGGCTTCAATGATGAGGTTGTTTTCTGCCTCAGTGATAGGTGTCTGGCATCGTGCATGCATAATATCTCCTGAAATACAAATAAACATATGTGGGAGTACAGTATGTAGGGATACAGCAATAAAGAAAGGCTATCAGTATTCCCCGCCTATTTACACATGTCATATTCAATAGTGTGCCAAACATACAAAGGATAAAAGCAATAGTGACCTACTCCTGTTTGTACCATGACAGATACGTATGATCACACACACAACACAGGAATCCATTGTAGTGTGCCGCATAGCAGGAACCCCCCCTCCCCATAACATATGTACAAACAACACTGCAAATCAAATAGCAGTGTACTATTACAACTGGTAACAAAGGAAGTATTCAGGAGACCTGTGTACCTGGTTAACACACAGCATTATATCCTTGATGTACTATACATCCTCTGTAGGTGTAACACAGCTGGCGATCAATGACATGTCATCAGTACAGTTCTAAGAAAGGCTTACTGATGTAATACCCATTCCACCTAAGCATATTTAAACGGATGCATCATACTGGAAACAAAATAGTTACATACCAGATGGAGTACAGTACTCCTCATGTGTTGAAAGATACAGCTATATGAGTACTGTGTCAATGAGTTAACCATACAAATTAACTCTCATACACAATGGTTCCCCTAACTAGGAGTTTGCCTTTTTAAGATTGTTCCTCTTAGCAGGTGATTACCTCTGAACTAATCTGTAGTTCAGGAATGCTACATGCAGCACACACAGCTGATTTGCAGTATAATCAGCCAATCCCATACAACTGCTCAGCAGGATATAAGGCCTCAGTGTAGATTCTGTCCACTTTCTCATATGTTGGGGTGGAATTTACTGGAGTAAAGATACTTTATCAGCAGAGAGAGAATGTTTGCAGCAGCTACTTGTTACATACAGATGTGTATGCTATAGGCTGAAGCTGCTGCTTCTTCAGGCAATAGGCATAGTCAGAAAAGCTGCAGAATGTGCAGGGTAACAACACTTAAAGAGTAACTGTGGGACCTGTGGCAGCCTTGTTGTACAGCCTGAGCCTGATTGAAGGAACCCATCCCACTGGAAATTAAGGTATGTGTTTAAGGTAAGTATGTTAGCCAAAGGTATCATTAACAGAGTAAAAGGCAACATGCTTGGTGAGTCCAAGAACAAGGTAGGGAGCACATAAATCATTATGTAATCAGCTGGATAACTGCCAAGTCATGTGTTATGTCATGGTAGTCATCTGGAACATGTGTGCTGGTAACCCTTACTTCTAGCATGACCTTCATATATGTATGCTACTTATGCAGCTGTGGTTATCTGTAATATCAGTAGGAAATCATTGTGGGCTGCAATCTAATATTACTGGGCTTCATTTGAATTACATACTTCAAACTCATCTGGGAATTCATTATAATGCATGACCTGACATTCTATGCACTTTCTAGTGTTCTAATAAAAATAGTTTAAATGTGGTCCTATCTGTAGGCTTTTGACTTCCATTATTTAAAAGCAGGCATTCAAACTATACTGCTTTGGGTAGATAAATAGGTGATGAGACAGTCATACATATCAAAATTTATAGTTGTGATGTACACATATATGTATTTTAAATGCTAGACAGCTGTATTTGAACCCAGGACCATGTGGACCAAAAAACAATGGTTTTGAAGCAATTAATAGATTGAGCTACTGAGTCACTGTTATAACAGGTGTATTTTTACATGTTGTAGATATAATTGCACACTTACCTGCTGTTTACATACCTCAGTTACATCTATTATTATGTGCATGGCTTTATAGTGATGTAGTACCAGAGTCCCAGTTAAACTCCCATTTTTCCATTACTCTTTTAGCAGATTTGCATGATGAAGCACGATGTGGCACAATGCGCACCATCACTTCAACATGCTTAATGAAAAGAAAATTACAATTACTATGTTTTGCTTAAAACACCAGTGTTAGTTAACTGGCTGTGTGTCTTGTTGGGTTGATGCACTGTTTTACAGGTGCCATGATACTGACTTCGAAATAGGCCACCAGTGTACTTTTTGACCGTGATTACTATGCTTTCAAAAAAAAAAAAAAAATATATATATATATATATATATATATATATATATATATATATATATATATATATATATATATATATCACTATTTAGCATAGCTTAGTGATGCTGCACATAGCACAGAATCATGCAAAAATTCTTTAAAGAAAAGAAAAATCGGGGAGATAGGACAGTGGTGAAATGGGGTGCAAGCAGTGGGAAAAACATAGTGAAAGGCAGATAAGTATGTGCAGGAAGGGTGTAGGAAAGAACCATAGCTATCTATTTCTTCAATGGCAACAACTGTGCACTTTAACATTTTTTTAGCTGAACTTGGATTGTAACCCCCAGTGAGAGGGGTGACAACAACATAAGTGCATTGTCAAGCAAATTGGACCAAATTAAATGTGTCCAGTGGACATGTGCAAAATGAAGAGAAATGTATGAGGCCATTTTTTTTTTGTTAAGGAGAGAGTGGAATGTTGGGGAAGGGACATAGGTATGTGTGGAGAAGGTAAGTTGGGAAGGTGGGGAAGCTTTTGCGGACAGACAAGACAGCAGACAAGATTGGTGTGTGACCCAATAGGAGGGTGAATACCTTTGTTGGGAAGGGTGCTGTGGAATCTCAGTCCCATGGACATCAGACATGGTAGCACTGTGACTCAAGTCCTCACCCATGGGACTGTCAACACTGAACCTTGACTGCTCCTGTGCAGACAGTGGTTGATGCCAGCACCTGGGGTGAGACTGTCTCACCAGGATGAACAGCATGCTCTCCATTCGGTGGAAGGCGTGCACCAGCAGTTTGGTGCACAACCATATCCACCATGCCTGGCAGTTAGTCTTGGGAGACAAAAGCACCCCCTCCACCTCCACTCCCAGTGGGGGTGACCTCCCCCAGCCTGTGGGGCAGAACTACCCAATGGAGCAGGTAGTACAGGGGCAGCAGAGGGAGCACCACCAGGCTGCGGCCCTGATGTGCTGGGCCCCGGTGCCTCGGCTGTGGGAGCCAAGGTTGGTGGATCACAGGGAACCGACCTACCTTGTCACTCTGTGGTAAATGAAATATTAACATAAGGAAAATAAACATAACCAAAACAAATGTAATTAATAACATAAGAGAAAACAATAGTGAGTAATGGAAACAAATTGAAAATAATAAAATGAGGAACACAACAATAAATAATATAAGTGAAAGTTTTTAACAGCAACGCAATATTAAATTATACATAAGGCCAACATTCAAGGTAATAACAAATAATATGATAATATAAAATGATAATAAAAATATGTTTAATAAATAAAAGAAGAGAAGGGGCTGGATGAGAGAAAAAAGAAGAACATTAGTAACTTCACAGATAATATAAATACACAGACTACAACTACATACTTCTAGATATTTTAGATTTCACTTGTGAGAACACTGACTTGTATACATGATGCTCCACGTTTATAGCTCTCAGCCTCTTAGAATGGGACATTATGGGCCAAGCCTTACATAATGGTGTTACAAAGGCACAATGCCAGGGAATATTCTTGCATAATGTGCTCATACAATAGTAGCAAGGTGTTCTGATAAGTTCTGATAACAGATTTACCATTAAATTGCATTTCAAGTGATGACATATATCTGAATTCAGAGGACCAGACATATGGGGCAATATTCATTGCATTTTGCAAAAATCGTGACAGTTGAGAGGTATGTTCATGCACACTGATCACACTTGCCAGCTGGATATTTCTCAGTTGGGTGGTGTGGGATTAGAACCCACAAGCAGTGACTACAAGTCTACTGAGTGATTCATTTTAAAAAATAAGTTATCAGACCAGCATCTGCTTTTACACTTTTTTGATTTATGTTGTTTCAAATCTTGATTTACACACATGCATATCTGTGTAGGAGTTCTGTTAACTTACACGTTTACCATATTAATTTATTCACTGCAATTTATAGCATATGCCAGACAAAATAAGCAAAACACAACATTAACTCTTAATCTGGGTGTTGCACAGCATTTATTTATGACATATGGGGAAACATTATTTACTATTGTACATTTATCAGTTGACTGATGTATTAGACCCTACAAGCAGTGACTAGAGGAATACTGAACATTTTAGTTGAAAAATTAATTATCAGAGCACCATCTCCTTTTACACTTTATTGATTAATGTTGCTTCAAATCTAGCATTTACACATGGATAGCTGTCTAGGACTTCTGTTAACTTACATGTTTACCCTATTCATTTATTGAGTACAATCTACAGCATAATTCAGACAATGAGCAGACCAGAGCATTGACTCTTAATCTGGGTAGACCACAACATTAACTAATAGTTGGAAGCTGTGTTACACAGTACTGCATGCTTACTTGCTTTAACTTGCAAAACCAGTTCAGATATGCACTGACACATTAATAAAATGTATGATGTCCCAGGTATTCATTACATGACTGTTGAGACTGCAATATCTGTATTTACTTTAGTTTATTATTAAGTTATGCATTAAGTTATTGCTTTATTGCTTTTCGTACATACCACGCACTTGCCTCATCCTGATCAAATGCCTTGCATGGGGCTGGACATTCAAGCTTTCTGTTCTGCAGCTGTGGTAATAGAAGGAAACCTACGCATAACAGTTTTGCACAGATTCAGCTTGTATATTTATAAATTACTGGTAAACATACTTACATATCTGTGGGGTGTGCCCATCCCATGCCTCTTGTAGCCAGGTGTTCAAGGTTCCCCTCTTCCTACGATAAAGGTCATCATAGTGGTGATGACACTGCTCACAGGGTGGGGTATACTAGGTACACTGGTTAGGTCCCTGGCTAAACTATCTGAGGCATTAGACTTACACTCTGAGCCCTGGTAGTCATCATGCAACAGCTGGGGTTCATAGCATTGCATCAAGAGTCCAGTGAAAGCCCTGGACTCCTCTACACTCCACCTATGTGCCTTAAAGCACACACCTTTACCCACAATAGCAGCCATACCCACAGTCAAGGTCAGTCTCCAAGGAATAATGTCAAATTTCCACCTATTGGCCTTTAAATAGACTGCATTCCTGCCCTTGTATGTCACATTGTAACTTTCAAAAACATGCCGTGTCACTTAGCATTCCATAAACTCATACAAACCATGTTTAAGTGAAGCTTAGCAATGCGCAAACTGCAAAAGACCATTGATCATGTTTAAGCCCTGTTTAGCATCACACAGCTTTTCTAAATGTAACAGTTATTTACTTTAAAGTCAAACAATGTTTCAGTCACCTGGCACAGTTTCACAGCACTATATGTAAAAAGTATTACTGCCTAGAATTCAAAACCAGGACCTACAACACTGTGGATTATGACTCAACCTATCTAGCCATTGGGATAATGAAAGGAACTTGTATATCTTCAGATATACTGCAAAGGTGCCTGTAAGCATAGCGCAGCTTTGCTGCTCAGATTTGTGCATTGCTAAGCACTGCAGAACTACAATGATTCAATACATCTGGTTTCTATTTTTAGCTGTCAAGCGGATGTCTAATGCTTAAGAATGCTTAACTAAATAACTCAACACATCATGCAAAGAAGCACATGTAAAAAGAAATATATTTAAATTGAATGCATCCAGTTTCTATTCTTAGATGTATAGCGGATGTCTGATGTATATTTCTGCAAGGCAATATATAGCTAAGCAACATGCCGTACAATGCAAACAAGCACATAAACATAAAAAAAAAAAAAAAAAAAAAAAAAAAAAAGTAAAAATCCATTTTAATGAAATAAAATGTCTTGTACACCATTCAATCAAAGTTAATGGGCCAAAAGGTATGTGGCTATGCCATCAGTCTTACACAGATCCAATACCTGTGTCGCTGTGACCTCCCTTAGGTGTGCACCATAATTAATATGTATGGCGTGCTGCCAAGGGGAACTATGACTATCTACATGCATATATTCCATGTAGGCTCTACATGGAGCCTACATGGACTTTATTGAATCCTGGTGTGTGCCTCTACCATTATGTATTTATTTGCTGAAGCAGGTTCATATCTCTGGTCTAGTGTTAGGTAGACTGTTTGATTTGTGGCAAAATAAGAGAACTTGGATGGATTAATTGCTAATAGACTGGAGGGCAAGGCACAGATCACCTCTATGAAGCTTATTTAAGTGACTGTATACAGGGACAATGCCTCCATCCTTTCTTGATAGCATAGGTCTGTATGTCTCATAATTTTTTTTCAAGAACGTTTGTGGTCTCTCCAACTGCTTAACATGTTTAGCAGAATATATCCCAAAGGGGGCATTGTATTTGATGATGCGCCTGATCAGTGCAGAATGTAGAGGGGTAAGAACTTCCCTGGATCTAGGGGAAATTTCTTTTGTGATCAGCTGTGACTGATAGAAGAGTTTCCTAACCCCTGTTGCTAATGATCAAATAAGTCAGAGTTATCTACTGATGTTCCAAGATCTCTCAGAGCATCTTCATTTTGAGTGTAGTATTTTTCTGTACTGAAAGTTGGATGAAGGGTTTGTTTGCCCAGTGTAACAGGACTGTGTGTTTTAGCATTTTGTTTTAGCCCTTTGGCAGAAAACCAACTGTTTACATGTGCAAGCTCAGTTTGTAGTGCCTAAATATTAGAAAGGGATTTACTACCCAGTCATACCTCTCAACCAGGAAACATAAAAAAATCTGGACAAATGCCCATGAAAAATAGGTACAAATCTGTGTGCTGATTAATATAAAATTTGCATACATTATGCAATCCTGCCCACTCCAGTGGAATTGTGGGATACCAACTTTTAAACGTAAACTGAAGAACAGACAACCAAAATATGGCCCCAGAGTCCCCCTACAGCCATTCCAATGTCTCATTACTTGGCTATTTCACCCCATTTACCATAAACACTAATGTACTGCTTTACTTCTACAATGATTTGGATTTTATTTTACATTTTATAGCACAAACATCAATAGAAATCTGCTAAACAATGCAATACAGTCTCACAAGGAAAATAGATTTAGCATTAAAACTGTTCTGCCCCTGAAACTCACATTCACTGAAACAGCATTGAAACACATGCACTTCTCAGCTGTCAGTGGTTCAGAAATTGCATCACCCCTGTTAAACCCACGCTAGAGACAGAAACATTATTTATAAATACTATATTCTCATGCTCTATCCTCAGTAAGTAAACAAACCCAGAATCCCAGTGCTGCTTTTTGCAGTTTTTGAACCTCCTAGCTGTAGTGAACTGTTTTATCTTTACCCCTTTTAAAAGTAAAAGTCCACCAATTCATTGCACTTCCAATAAGGTCATGGTTAGAAACTTGTAAAAGATTCAGTCTTCACCAGACAGATACAGTTGCAATGGAGCTGGGCAATACCCAAAACTGCATTGAAAAAAGTACGTGTAGTTTTACAAGACTCACTTCTATCAATGCTGTACCATGAAATCAAAATAAAACTGGAAAATACTAGGCTTGACACGATACTTCCATACTTGCACCACATTTCATCTCAAGCGTTAGCCTTCTCTTAGGTTAATTAATTTCACAGTAGCACTGTCCTTCCTCTTCTCTTTTTGGTTAGCTGTTTTGGGAACTTGTGTCACTGTAATTGGAATGGGTGTTGAGTAACTAATGAGACTTCATTCTTGGTTAAATGTTGCAGTGAAGGAGTTGTCCTTTTTTTCCAGACAGTTGTATGGTCCCAGAACCCTGTCAGCACATACAGTGCCTGACTCTGCCTCACACTAGGTGAGTTAATTGCTCCGTAATAGTCACTCCCTTTGTCAGCTGAAGAAAAAAAAAAAACAATGGGAACCACTGGGTACAACTCCATGAAATACCTGTTCATTACTAGGGTGGCCACACCCCATTCACAAACCCAGTCATCAAGAGCACACTTAAAAACCTGTGGTGGGGGGATGACAATGTGTGTCCACCTTTAATGGCCCAGCTGTCTTCTACACAACCATGAGTATTAATGATTTACTTTTACACTTACTTAATAATAATATTTGCACGGTCTATCAACTTTCAGATCAGGTAAAATTGCACAAGTTTCATTCCGCTCTTTCTCATAAAGTCCTGTCTGTCTTATTTAAGGGGTAGCCACAGGATTGGATTTTGACTGAAGTGGGGTATATATTTTTGTTTTACTAAAACAGGAGATTTTGTTGGATAAAAATGCCTCCTCAAACAATGCAATACAAATTCCCTTTACCTTCAAAAAGACTCACAAGTATATTGTGTGTGTGTGTGTGTGTGTGTGTGTGTGTGTGTGTGTGTGTGTGTGTGTGTGTGTGTGTGTGTGTGTGTTTTGTTTCTGAATATTTATATCATATCACATTGTTACCATTTTCTGTAATATTTTGATAAACTTTTTTTATTTTGTTTATTTTAGTTCACAGCTTCCCCAAACCAAGACAGGAAAATGCAATAACCTTGTTTTAGTTCAGGCTGTTGAAGTGCAGGCATATTTTATGGAAATCCAGACTCACATTTGTTGCAAATAGACAGTAGACTGTAAAATATAAAGTGCAGACTGAGCAGTGGTACCCCACTCATAAGAATGTGTGCTGCCACCTGAGCTGGAAGTCAGTTTGAGGACCTGAGGATGGGGTCTGGAACTAGTCGAGCTGAAAGAAGGTTAGTGTGTCCCATGCATCCTCTTGAGGAACCAGACAGCAGGTCTAGCTCGGGGCTTTGCTTACTTTCCAAACTTCATTTTGTACAGTAAATTAAATGAAAATAATAAAAAAAAAAAAAACAATCAAAAGGCATTTAGATAGTGAGAACTTGGCATTTTGTGAACCACCCAAAGATACCACAAAACTGAGACAAACCAGTGTAAAGAAATTAAGCAATAAACTGCCCAAGGCTCCAGTGGGTAACTCTCAGTAAAATATCTTTTAATACAGGTGCACTGTAAACCACGTAAAATTCAAACTGAAAAATATGTAAGCGCTTTCATTTTTCAGGTCTGAATGAAGTTTTACACTTTATAAAATGATAGCACTTACGTGTTATTTTTTTTGTTTGTTTTTTTTTTACTGAGTCACTGGACTGGAGCCTTGGTCAGTTTACCATTTTGTTTCTGCACAGTTAGTAACAGTTTATGAACAGTCACAGTCACGTACCTTTTAAAAGCTGACCTGGAAACTGCATAGCTTAGTAGTGTCACTGAAAGTTTTCTTCTCTCGCAGGAGTATTAAAACACACCACACCATCCATATGATTTCTAGTTTCACTCCCAGGTTACCAGGAAAAGTACCATATGCCATTAGCGATTATATCATATGATATGATATTAATTTTTTTTATTCTTTTTTACTTAACTGGGGAGTTGAACATCTGGAGAAATTAAAATTTCACATCCTGTGAGTATGGGCACTGGGTGGAATTTGGCAGAACTTCAGCTTACATTAACTAGTTGTAAAAGTAAATACTGCGCTCCCTCTTGCTGCTGTGCTGCAGCCTGCAGTGCTATTCCAATTTAATGGGCTGTACTCTCCATAGTCCAAATCTCCCTCTCTCTGACAGGCTAGCAGGCACAAGCTGATGTCATCATGCACGCTGCATGATGATGTCAGCCACGTGTGTAAAGAATAAATAAATAAATAAATAAATCTGGAATTGAAGAGGCCAATCTGGAATTCGTGGCACCCCATTATTTTGCCCTCAAAACTGGGAAATATCGAGGAATTCGGTATGGCTGAGAGGTATGTGCCCAGTTAACAATCATCTGCAAAGTTGGTTATCTAGAGTTCTCCATCTTTGATTTGGATATCAGAGAAATATATAACATCATAGGTCCCAGCATGGATTCTTGTGGTACCTCTGTTGGTTACTTTCATGCTTTCTGAAATGGATCTCCCACCTTCATAGCGTGGTGTCTGTGTCTGTACAGCTGATTAACTATTCATTTCATAAAGGGAGAAATCTTGCTTCCCATTTTAATCATTATAAACACTCACATTCCACACTCACATTCCAGGACACCATTTCATGAGGTTCAAGCTAGATTATCGGGCGAGGTGCTTACATGATGCTTCCCATGTGGACATTGCACTCACTGCAATAAGGTTTTTAAATCCAAACAATTTACCAGTAAGAACTGTGGTACAGTTTATGACATTATTTTTTTTGCCAATTGCAGTAGTCAATGGCTGATATATTTAGCAACATGCAGCTGTGGCTCTTTCTATATAGGGCATACCTCACGATCACTAAGACTGAGAATTTGTGAGTATACTAGTGATATGAAGAACAAGAAATTAAGTAGTGCTTTATATAAACATTGCTTGAAACATTCATCTGCCAAGTTTAGTTTCATGGTAATAGATATCATGAAAGGGAACAAATCCAACAAAGCGGGTTGGCATTCCATTCTTGACACCAAAGAGAAAAAATGGATTGTTAAACTGAGTGGTTTATTTCCACCTGGATTAAATGAACAATTTTAGATTAACCAATTACAAGCCTATTCTAATTAAGTGCATGTATAAAAGATTTCTTGAAATGTATTTTATTTTACACTGAGGAATACTGTGTTGTAAACAAGCCGAAACCGATTTGTTTGTGCTTTGCATTAACTAAATAAATTAATTTTTACAGCCATACAGTTTGCTGACTTACACTTTTGTTCTTTAACTATTCATTTGACCACGTAAAGATCAATTTGCAGCATATTTAGCTAGTTGATAATGTCGCCACGTGGTATGTTATAAAAATTGTTTGGCAGGGTTTGGTTATGCTGCATGAAGAGTGTGACCATTCTCTATGGCTTGCACACAGCAATCGCAATGGTGGCCCACCATAAACTCAGGAATTACAGATCCATCGGCCTGAAGAGCCTCACATATAAGGCTATGGAACCTGTTATAATATACTTGATAAACCTTTCAGTAAAAACTGCAAGAAAAAAAAAACAAGAAAGTAGATTTTTCACTGTGTGATACCTTAAACCTCTTATAATAGACACCCATGGGATATATGCAAATGATCTTTTAAGGATGTAAAGTGTTACTGTTACCTGGCTTCTGAATGCCCATGACTTTTCTTACTTTTTAAGTCTTTATGGTTATATCAAGGCTAATAAAGCCAAACCCCACTAGATGTGGACATGTATGTTTCAGCCTTATTGTCCTCATTATCACAGCATGGACCTAAGAGGGGCAGTATTAAACCAGGAATTGAAATCAAGGACAGTCCTGCCCAGCTGAGATATTTGCATGACACATAAGCCACAATCCCCACCTGCAAGAATCAAACCCATGCCTATGCTGTCACTGAGATGTGTATTTACTGGGTTCAACACAGAAAAATGTATCACACAAGCATATAGAAGAACATCTTGAAGGGAAGTCTGCACTGTCAATTCCTAATGGGTATGCTTCCCAGAGATTAGTTCTGTATGGACTACCAGATGTGTGGGAGCTCATTGTGCCAAATGTGAAACACTTGACTAAAGCCATACAGATAACAACAGATAAAAACTCCACACTACTATGAGTAGACTGCATACACTCAGCTAGGTATTGCATGCATCTGCCCCTTGTAATAGCAGTGGATATTGTCTGAATCATCTGTAATTGTTGTCTGAATTAAGAAGTGATCCATGATCCAGACTGATGGCAATACATTAAATATGCCCATGTGCACAGAAAGTCCAGCATTGCAAAGCTGAGTGTCAATGATCAAAGAAGCTGTTACTGTAATATTGTACACATACCAAACAATACATGGAGCACACTGTATAAGAACATGTCAAACCTTAACACATGTACTGCATGATCACTGTCCCCCTGACATTTCCAGTGAAAATGTTATACTGCCAAAAATCCCGATATATATCTATATGTGTACATGCAAACTATCAAGTGGTAATAGTGATATGATGCAATATAATTTCCATGAGGCAGTACTGTCACACTATAGCTGTTCCTATGCTACAATTGGTCTTCAGGATGTACATCAACTCTAAATAAAACATTGAGTATGAATCACATGTGAAACAGTGGAACTGTTAACATAGCCATACAATTCTATCTAGTTCATGTCACTATATCAGTTGTGCATCATATGCCTATATGCTTATCAGTGGAAATGTGTGGGTGAGGGTCCTGACACCATATATGAATGTGTTCCAGCTGAGGTGGAAGCAGTTCATGCAGATCAGTTAATGAGAACTGCTGACAGTCACACAATGCTGCTGGGGAACACCTGTATAATCCTTGTCAACAGCATTATAATAGTGCATACAATGAATTAGTAAGTAAATCTCAAAATGCCATATGTTTGTGTATATAACAGCATTATAACATGCGGAAGAACCCTCATGTATGTACCTATGTAATCAGTTTGGTGTAATATTGGCATATGTCATATAACATTTCCAGACGTCATGTATACACATGCACACCTATGCCATAATGCAGGTGTCACTGTGATGCTTGACTGAGAACTGTGCAGAATGTGGATATACTCCACTACAAGATCACATGCCTTAGTAAGGCAACAATATACATAGCACCATTCCATGTCAACAGATCTTAGGAGGCATATTACTACTGCTGTTATGGAAGGAACGTATAACCACATGGCAGCCATGTCCATAAATACAGTAGCTCAAATCACAGATTGGAGTACACTGCTGTAGGGCTGCAGTACATCCACATTTCAACATAGCACATGTGGGTGGCAACAGCATTGACATGTGCAGTGTTCATAGGGTCATAGGACCATAGAACATTACTAGGCTAACTACCAGGAGCACATACAGTCCTAGGCATTATTATACCATTTAACCCAAATCACTATATCTAGGTAATGGAAAATAACAGGGGCATGTGTGTATGTGTTTGATTTTATTGCAGACCGCCTCTGTCCATATGTGACATGGACACTATCCCATGACTGAATTAGTAATCACACATCCAGTGGTCTGGAGATGACTTGCAGAGGATCATACAGGACCTCTGCTTCATGATGTGTGGATTTGTCTTTAAGATGATGTCATCTTCAGTGTTCTGCAGAAAGGATGTTATGTAGATCGAGGGAAAAAGGGGATGTTGGAGGATGTAGGAGTCAAATGAAAGAGAGATTCAAACCACCATTCAATGACCACTATATTCCACAAACCACACATGCACCAGTTGAGTGAGGTCAGATTCGTACACCATACATGTGTAGGCATATAAGCTGGAGTCCATACAACTTAAGGCTAGCACCACCACATATGTCTGACTTTAACAGTGTCAGTGTGCACATTATAGGTGATATACTGATAAGAAGATGTTTGTGAGGAGTGTTGTCTACCATAGCCGTTGGTGCACATCCTGGTGAAAAATTGTCTCAGAGTGATAGCTGAATAAACATATGCACAAGTTGACTTCTGTGAGATTGAAACCCCTACCCATCTAATTATACAAGCTAAAGAACACTATACTTAATGCTAGCATCCCCACTGAACTCTGGCTTTTAACACTGTCAGAGTACACTTTATCTAGGATGACATCATCAGTGTATGCTGAGAAGAAGATACATGGGAGGAGAGTCTGACAAAGCTGTGGACTCATATCTTGGTGTAAAATTGTCTCCAGAATGATATTTGAATGAACACATGTACAAGTTGACAATTGTGAGAATAGAACCCATACTTATTTAGTTGCACATGCTAGAGAACACACTGGTAAAAGTAATTTGTACAAGGTGGGATTCAGACTTATGTAAATGGCAATGCATACATTTCACACAGGTGATTACTCCTCATTGCCACAGAAGAAATGTTTACCAACCATGTTCATTGCAAATATACAGCTTAAAGTGTGACCGGAGCTACACTTCAATTAGGCCTATATGCATGTGACACTAAAAGGTCCTTGCTTATACATTCTCAGTTGTGATGCAGTGCTAATGTCTGACAGTACAGTGGAAACTGACAGACTTGCATGACAGTATTATTGGTGCACAGGTTAAAACAGCACTATCCAAGGCCAAGAATACAGCTCCTATAGGAACTGACAATATCCCTGGCTGTGTTCTACATGAACTACAGAGTAAACTGGCACCTCACCTGTGTGCCATGCTCAACCACAGCCTCACCTCAGGCTTTGTTCCTACCAAATGGCGCACTGCTACAGTCATCCCTCTCCACAAAGGATGAGTGATTACAGACCCTGGGAACTACCACCCCATTAGCCTGATGAGTCTGATATGCAAAGTTATGGAATGCATCATCATATAACTAATAAACAAGGATATAGGGAATCCCCAAACTCTGGATCCCACACAGTTTAGTTTTGTGAAGGGTAGATCATGACTGCTCAACCTGGTCAACTTCTTTGAGTCAGTGATCAGAGCTGTGGATGAATGCAAGGTGGTTCATACAGCCTACCTTGATCTGGCCAAGGCCTTTGATACCATTCCCCTACTCAGCAATCGGAGAAAAACTCACTAAGCTAGGCATCAACCCCTATATCACTAGTTGGGTTGCAAACTGGCTCAAAGATAGAACCCACAGTGTGAAAGTAGCTGACTCCAAGTCAGACTGCTGGCCAGTCACGAGTGGAGTCCCATAGGGTTCGGTACTGGGTCCTCTCCTCTTTAGTATCTACTTCTCTGAAGTCCAGGTCAACATGAAGGGACTCTGGCTGACAAAGTTTGCAGACAATTGCAAGTTGGGAGCTATTATTAACTCCTCAACTGATGATGGCATCCTAGAGAAAGGCCTCACTGAGACCAGAGACTGGTGAGAGAACCATGGCCTTAAGCTTTATGCCAAAAAATGTGTCCTCATCCCCTTTGGGAAAAACCCAGTTCCTATGAATTACCACACTGATGGTAGTCCACTGAACACAGAAGGTGTTATAAGAGATCTGGGAACACAGGTTGACAGCAACATCTCTTTTGACCACCACATTGCCACTGTGGTCATAAAGTCGTTCTATGTGGCACATCTCATTACTAAGGGTTTAGCATCCTGGAAGAAAGAGGTCATTGTCTCTCTCTACTCTTCCCTCATTAGGCCAATCATCGAGCATAATGCCCTATTTAGCATGTACCTCACTAGACACCTGCAACAACTGGAGAGGCCACAAACGTACCTCACAAAGAGGATCCTAGGCCTTAAACAATTGTCCTATATGGACAGACTCAAAAAACTCCAACTATTCTCTGCCTCATATCGCCTACTTAGAGATGATCTCTGCTTGACTTACAAAGGCATGTCTGACCCAGCTGTGTTAGAAATGCTACATCTAAAGAAATCCAAATCCCTCCGCACAACATGCTCCAGAAACCTCAACCTCATTACCACAATCAAAAGAACATGCTGCTGGGACAGGTTCATGACCCAAAGACTGCCCATGGTATGGAATAGACTTCCCATACATGTCAAACAGAGCACCTCACTGGCCCTCTTCAAGAGAAATCCTGATGAGTGGATGGGAAATAGAAAATTCACCATGGCGATCACTCCAGTGGCTCTACTCGACAGATGCAATTTGAACTAAGGTCAGGTGGCATGATGCCAGGATAATCCTATGGGCTAGGCTTATAAATGCTCCAGGGCCATTAGCCTAGTACACACCTATGAACCTATGAACCTATGAAATTGGAATCAATCCTCTCACGTAACAACAAACCAGACATCAAACAGGATGTCAGGACATACACTTCACCTCTCACAAAAAATGAGATCACGACGCATAAACTCACATATGCAGAGGTCCTCACTTCAAGCCTAGCAAAAGGTCAGAGACCTCCCAAATGTAAACCATTTACACACACTGCTATGCAAATGGAAACTGCTACACATAATAACACATACACCAGTGTCTCAGCAAATGAACTCCTAAGGCAAAACACTTCAAAACCTAATGTATTGGTCATTGGCAACTTTATAGTGAGATACAATGATAGCCCCCCTCACCAGGCTGGACACTAAGAAGGTAATAGTCAGCTGCCTGTCAGGTGCCAGGATCCATAAAATCACACATGCATTCAAGTAACTCAACAACAAGTACTGTTATGACTCTGTCATAGCCCTTGTTGGGGTGAATGACTTGACACGTGCCTCTCTGGAGTATATGAAGAGACACATGACTGAACTCTCAGATTATATGTCCCAGACAGGTATGACCTTAGCCCTAAGCAGCATTCTACCCTCATCAAGGATGATGCCACATTATCAACAAAAAAATGATTGACTTCAAGAATTAGCTTAGATTGCGGCACCAGTCCAGGAGGGATCCAGTATCTGTAAGTTTGGGAAGACATGATTAGCAGGCCACACTGTTTTGCCAGAGATGGTCTGCACCTATCTCATCTAGGTTTTTGGATACTGGCAAAGGTGCTTGTCACCCCCATAGTGCCTTTTTTGGCAATATCAAAACAACAAAATTTCTGACATAAAGTCCACTTGAGACAAACTCAAACTTCTGCGACTTAGCGCTAGGAGTCTAAACATGAAACTACACATCCTGGAAGCACTTCTCACCTTGGAAGTTGCTGATTTCTGTGCACTGACTGAGACATGGTTCAAGGCCATGGAGAACACCCTGGCCATGCAAGGCTACAATTCCCTTTACACATTCAGGCCTCAAAATGAGCATGAAAGAACCAAGGTGGAGATGTATCCATCTCCATTAAAGTCAAGCAAGAATGGTCAAGCAGTATGACTCTCTTGAATTAATCCATGTCCAATTAATTATAGGCAAAATGCCCTACCACATAATTGCTAGCTATAGGTCCCCCACTATGAACCAAGAAAAGCAGACTGTCTACCTAGACTTATTGAAGTCACCTGCCATACAGCTCAACACCTTAGTCATGGGAGATTTCAACTATCCTTCCATTAACTGGTTGACATACATGAGCATGAACATTCTCACCCAGAGGTTCCTAGACTTTGTCAATACAAATGCTCTGGAACAGATGTTCTGCACCCACACAAGGGACTGAAAAGACCAAGACATAGTACTCATCAACATGGGATGGGGGGGGGGGTCACTGCACTCCCCCCCATGTGGCACCTTCCCTGGTAAGGTCAGACCATAAATCAGTTTCATTCAAAGTAACACCTGAACCTGTTACCACCACAGGAGCAAAAAAACTAAAAAAACTTGTCCAAAGCAAACTATAACCTGCTAAGTGAGGGCATAAAAAGTTTTATACCCCCACAATCACAGACAATAACGGCTCCTATGCAGAGGTGCACACAAATGCCCTGTATAAACACTTAAGCAACTGTATAGACTCAGCTGCACCTGACCAGATTAAAACCAGGTCTTCCAGAAAAAAAAAAAACTGGCTGGCCTTAAGTATAAACAGGTTATATAACAAAAGAAAGAAACTGAAATCATGTAAAGTACTCTAAAGCTAATTATGACAATAAAATAGCATCCCTAGCTAAGGATAATCATAAAGTATTCTTTAACTACATCTAAAATCTAAAAGGGAATGCTCATTTATGAGCCTAACTGGTAGTAGATGATACCACTCATGCTATACCGGAGAAAATTGCCAACCTGCTAGCTGACGGATTTGGCGCAAACTTCACCCCCCCCCCCGTCCCCACCAGACATACCCCAAAGTATACCTGATACCAGTCCTCTGCCTAGTATTTCTTCACACCAGGTCATATCAGCACTCTCCAAGGTCAAAAAATGTCCTCAATGGGATCAGATACCATCTCAGGTTGCTTATAAATCTAAACAGGACCTAGTGGACTCACTTGGTATTCTCTTTAAGCATAGACTGAGAAATGGCTTTATTCCAGCAGAGTGGAGAACAGCAACTGTAATCCTGTTGCACAAAGGGGAGCCATCAACCAACCCTGGGAACTATAGACCCATAAGTCTAACCAGGCTCATCTGCAACAGCATGGAAATAATCATCATGGAATGTATTAACAAGGATATAAGCGACCCTAGACCCAACCTAGTTTGACTTCGTTAAGGGTAGATTGGGTTCCTATTACGTTATCGAATTGCTGAAACTTCAAACCTGAAAACATCAAAGTTTCAGCAATTCGAAAAAAAAAAAAAAAAAAAAAAAAAACAAAATCAACACAGTAACTGTTGAAAGCAAGGGGGCAAGCCCCCCTGCACCCCCCACACCCCACACAGTTTAAATATACCAACTCCGAGATCACACTACAGTGCAGTAAAGGGAAATATTCCCCCTGTTTATGATAGTTACTTTCTGCCCGTTGTTTTTTTTTGTGTGTGTGTGTTCGAAATTATAAAACTTCGAACATACATGTTTGATCTTGTGGTGTTCGAAGTTTTACACTTTTGATCACGTAATAGGAACCCGGGTAGACCGTGCTTATTAAACCTAGCAGATTTCCTTCAAGAAAGCCACCAACACCATGGGTGAAAGTAAGGCAATGCATACTGCCTATCTTGAGCTAACCAAGGCTTTTGACACAATCCCCCACTCAGGTATCATTGAGAAAATCTCTCAGTTGAGGGTTAGCCTTTATGTCACTAGATGGGTAGCCATTGGGCTCACTGACAGAAAACATACTGTCAAAGTTGGTGATTCCACACTTACCAGTACACCCATCACCAGTGGCATACCACATGAATCTGTGCTGAGCCCTTTACTGTTTGGAATCTATTTCTTGGAAGTCCAGGCTAAAGTAGATGACCTTTGGCTTACCAAGTTTGATGATAATTGCAAATTGGGTACAATCACTCAGTCCCCCAACGATGTTAACATATTACAGGAAGGGCTAACACAGATAAATGACTGGTGCCAAAGCCATTATCTAAAGCTAAATTCAAATAAGTGCATTATCTTTCCTTTGGCAAAGTGGAATTCCCTGCTAATTACAATATTGATAGTACCCCCTAAGTTCAAACCCAGAGGTGTGAAATCGGAGAACACAGATAGATAGTAATTTTAACTTCGACCATCAAGTTTCCACAGTGGTAAGAAAACCCTTCTACATTGTGCAACTCATATGTATGGGCATCACATCCAGGTCTAAGTATGTTATAAGTCCACTGTACTTGACTCTTATAGGACCATTAACTGCTAGCGTAGTGACATCCTATGAACCTATGAACCTACGAACGTGTGCTATCCATTGCTTTTTGGCTGGGGGGCATGTTGTGCATGCCTACACCTACCTAACAGCTACCTACCAGCAGCTGGGGTTGCCCCCTCTGATTCATCACCTGCATGTGGATGTGGTGTCCCTGTTGAAGTTGTTTTTCCAGGATAATATTATGTAGGCTAGCACAGATAATAATCTCGGCACAAATACTGGGATCATACTGCATGGTCCCCCAATGGATCTAGGCACTGAAACCATGACTTTAGCAGCCCAAACACATGATTTATAATGTTTCTTATTTAAGCGTCTGCCTCATTATAGCATTCCTTCATGTGTCTGTGTGCATTTTTGATGGGTGGCATCAGTTGTGATTCCAATGCATCCCCTGTATCCCTGAGTAAATGATCTTGTGAGACATCATCCCTGGAAAACCTCTGGTACAGCTGTGAGGTGTGCCAGATATGAGAGTTATGGTAACTGCCAGAGTTGCCAGTGCATGCATTTAGGATGATTCCTCTAGCTTTACACATGACCTGGCAGTTAAGGGAGTGAAATGCCTTTCTGTTTCTATAGATCCTTCTATGTTCCCTGGTGTTGGTTTGATATCAATGTGAGTGCAGTCTATCACACCCAAGACTTCAGGGAAGTGTGCTATGGTGTAGAACTCCTGCATAGTTCTAGCTCTGTCCTCAGGGGTATGGGGGAAACATATATAGCCACTGTAGCATGGCTTTCAGGAACTGGTGTAGAATCCTGGATGCTGCTACCTGTAACATCCCTAGAATGTCTCCTGTGGGTCTTTGAAAGGTTCCTGAAGCTAAAATTCTAAGTGCTACATATACCTTGATCTCCACCGGTAATAGTGCCCTTTGGTTTACCCTTGATCTTAGGGGAGGACGACACAGGTTGTAGAGAGTGTATCTCGATCCACCCTGTAGCACTATATTATTTCCACTTCATGTAAACTGTGAAAAGTTAAACGGGCTCTAAATAAACTTCTCCTTCTTGACTGAGGTCTGTCAGCAGCAGCTGCAGCATAGAGTTGAGCCTGTTGCACATAAACATCCAGAAGAGCAGTATCAATCCTAACATTCATTCTGGTTTAGTTTCTGTAGTTGTATTCCAAAAGATTTTGGAGTACAGAGCAGGTGGCTCCATGGAATGTACAAGATTCCTTTATAGCTTGCTGAATAGCTCCACCATCTTCGATTGATTGATTAGCATATAATTCAGCTGCTTATTCACTTATTAGAATGCCATGATGTTTATCTGTTTTGCACTGCTCTAAACTTCGTGTACAGCCATTTAATGAATACAAATAGGCGCACTATCATGCATGTGTCATGTCGTGACATGAACAAAGAATGACCGAATCAGGTAGGGTTTCTTGACTCCAAAACCCTGGGTTTCTGAAGTATGGTTAAACTATCCACTTAATGGGCATCCATTACTAGAGGGTTAATGTATCACATAGTAAAAACTCTATTATGCTTGTGTTTTTCTTGCACTATATAGATAAATAGATAGGTAGATAGATATAGATCTGGCAGTTATCTTGTCCGCAAATATGTAAATGCTTTTTGTTTAATTACTCTTAATTGTAATTTTCTTATTTGTTATCATTTTTCCTCATTTTGCAGAATCATACTTTGTCTACAGCCTATGTCAGCTTTGTTAGGAAAAATGAATTGTTGGATTTAATGAATAATCATTGAAAAGTTTGGGGTGATTTCTTTAAAAAGTAGAATAAGATTTTCAATTACTGAAAGTATTTACGTGTACTGTAATTGAAATAATGGTTGTGAACCACCCCCAAGGAAAGCTTTTGGCCAAAAGTGCAATGAAATCTAGCTTCATACATCAGGTGCAAGGGCACTGAATATTTGAGTTGATTATGTTTTATGCTTAATGTGGACAATAATTAAATATCAAGGATGGAAAATATTAGGGTACAACCCAAAACCCTAATAATGGGTGATTTCAACTACCCCACCATTAACAGGGAAAACTACTCATGTACCAATTCTTTTGCTCAACATTTTCTGAAATTCATAAATTCCAGTGCATTGGATCAACTTATCCACACCCCCACCAGGGGAAGCAATATCCTAGACCTGGTCATTGCCAACATGGGTGACCGATGTTCCACACCAGAGGTCAATTCCTCATTGGTCAGATCCAACCACAAGTAATCACCCTAGACATCCACATCCCACCCGCACCCCCATTAGGGAAACCACTGTAAAAAATTTCTCCAAAACCAACTTCACGCTTCTTAAGACAGAAGTGGCAAACTTCACAATACCCATGCACATAGACAATAGAGGTACAACTGCTAAATCCTACACAAATGCACTTTACAAGCACTTACACGAGTGTATGGATCGTGCTATCCCTAACAGAACCAAGATGCTATCCTACAAATAAAGGAAGCCAATCTGGTGATTCCCGGCCATAAACAAACTCTACAAGAGAAGAAAGAAACTGTTGCAAAAAAGAGTAAAATCCCATGATTGGATGGACTCCCTGGTCAGTCTCAGTAAGAAGCTGAAATCCCTCATAAAATCCTTCAAAGCTAGTTATAAAAACAAAATCACCACTGATTCTAAAGATAACCACAAAGCATTCTATAGCTATGTTAAGAATCTCAATGGCAACATTCAGATCTCCTCTGAGTTATAGCACAATGGCCCTAAATATACAGAACCAACTGATATTGCCAACATCCAGGCGATAGGTTCAGTGCTAACTTTACTCCCCTCTCACCCCCTAAAGGGCCCATCTCTATACCGGAAGAGGGCAAAGTTCCTGTAATCACGACTGCACAGGTAAAAACCACCCTCTCCAAAACCAAGAACACAGCATCCATAGGACCTGACAACATTCCAAGTTGCGTTCTACATGGACTACAGAATGAACTGGCACCCCACCTAAGTACCATGTTCAATCATAGCCTCACCTCAGGCTTTGTGCCCACTGAATGGTGCACAGTGATGGTTATCCCACTCCACAAAGGGGGAGTCACCCTGGACCCCGGGAACTACCGATCCATTAGCCTGATGATTCTGGTCTGCAAGGCCATGGAACGTATCATCATGGAACTTATAAAGAAAGACATTGGTAATCTCCAACTCTGGACCCCACCCAGTTCGGGATTGTAAAAGGCAGATCATGTCTCCTATACCTGATAGACTTCTTTGAAGCAGTCACCAAAGCTGTAGACGAGGGTAAGGTGCTTCACCCAGCCTATCTAGATTTCGCCAAGGCTTTCAACACCATCCCCTACTCTGGAATTATAGATAAACTCACTAAACTAGGTATAAATCCCTATGTCACAAGATGGGTTGCCAACTGGATCACTGACAGAACCCACACTGTGAAAGTATCAGACTTCAAATCCTACTTCAGACCAGTGACAAGTGGAGTACATTCAGTCCTAGGTCCTCACCTGTTTGGTATCTACTTCTCTGAAGTACAGGCTAACAGCGAAGGTCTTTGGCTAATGAGGTTCACATATGACTGCAAACTAGGAGCCATAATCGAACCTCCTAATGATGTGGACATCCTACAAAAAGGCCTCACTGAGACAGATGCCTGGTGTCAAAGCCATGGCCTCAAGCTCAATGCCAAAAATTGCATTGTCATCCCCCTTGGTAAAAACTCTGTACCCATGAACTACCACATAGGTGGTAGTCTACTTGACACCAAAAGTGTGATAAGAGACCTTGGGACACAGGTGGACAGTAGCCTCTCATTTTGATAATCAAATTGCCACAGTAGTCAGGAAATCCTTCTACGTGGCACACCTCATCACAAAAGGCTTCTCATCCAGGAAAAAAGAGGCCATTGTTCCCCTCTACTCGTCACTAATTAGACCCATTATAGAGTATAATGCCCCTTTTGGTATGTACCTCACAAGACATCTACAACAACTAGAAAGGCTGCAGATATACCTCACAAAGGGGATTACTGACCTCAAACAGATGCCCTATGCAGACCGTCTCAACAAACTCCAGCTTTACTCCATTGCATATCGCCTACTCAGAGGCAATCTCTGCCTAACATACAAAGCTATGTCAAACCCAGAGCTGTTGGACATGCTCCACTTAAAGAAATCCCAATCCCACCGAGCTACATGCTCTAGGGACATAAACCTTGTCACCACAATAAACAGAACATGCTGGAGGGATAGATTCCTGTCCCAGAGACTTCCCACTCTGGAACAGACTACCTATCTATATCAAACAAAGCTCCTCATTAGCACTCTTCAAGAAAAATCTTGATGATTGGATGGGAAATAGGAAATTCACCCTGGGAATCACTTCTGTGGCTCTGCTCGACAGGGGCACAGGAAAATAATTTTCTTTGGTGGCGAAAGCCAGGGTACCTCTTTGGCTAAGCGTATATAGGCCCTAGGGCCAATAGCCTAGTACCTACCTATGAACCTATGAACCTATGAACTATAAATTGTCAGTAGTTACAAGGAATATACAGGAAAATGTGGACATGTGGCATTAGGCATGCTAAGTGAAGAAACCACACTATCAAAGTGTGCATAATCAAAATGGTCAGTGTCACAGAAAGTGAGCAAGAATTTGCATGATCCAATGCTTGTATACATTTGCAGTGAAAACCTCATCACTACCACATGTGCAGTGGAAGAAAAGTCAGGGATAATTTGTACATTAAAGTTCCAAACCAGTTCATTAGACAAATAGGGATGAATGCATCCCTCTCAACCTTTACACACAAGAAATCTGAATAAAACCATACAGAGGTTGGGGGTTGACATGATGAAGGTGTTTACACCACAGACAAAAGGTACAGGGTTTGATTCTCACTGAAGAAAATTGGCTAGGCTTAAAATGGCCCACAAGGATAGCTGGCCTAGTATTTACCTAACTTACAGTAATACAAGGGGTAGGGAGCAAAAGCCCAAAATCAGGGACACATTTTAAATTTGCATTTGTAAACTTAGAACGTTGCTAGAATAGGTTTTGCACTAGCATGCATTGTCTGAAGGAGATGAAGTCTGAAACTCAGACATGTGCCATTATATTGTGACTTCAGTCCTCAATGATTTGACAGAAAATCATACATTTTATAAGGAACAGACTAAAATATCAGGTAAAAATCCAGATATTCTGCA
Source organism: Protopterus annectens (assembly GCF_019279795.1). Classification (NCBI taxonomy): domain Eukaryota; kingdom Metazoa; phylum Chordata; order Ceratodontiformes; family Protopteridae; genus Protopterus; species Protopterus annectens. The sequence continues at coordinate 880,172,408 of NC_056726.1, forward strand.
AAAATCTTGACAGTGTGGGTATGGGTAACATAAGAAAGTAAAAAAGGGAATACTAAATAGAGGTAAACACACAAAGTTAGCCATAAGAATGGAGGAAGCAGGGCACATTTGTTCTGGGAACGACTTCCATTTTTCATATAGATAAAGGAAGGTAGCTCAATATGGTAGAGTGCAATAGTTGTAGGCAGTTAGAGGGAGAAAGGAGGGTTACAAGGCCAAACAAACATAACAAACACAGATAGATAGGAATGGTACTGACATCAAAGGATGACACAGAAACAAGGAGAAGACTGGAGAAGAAACAAGTTATATGGCATGACACACAAGGTGGAGTAACAAAAGGATGGGGGATATGCCAGGATTTGTAGCCGATGTCAAACCCATGCAGAGCCATCTTACAACAGGCATCAGTCACCTCCATGTTTTTTTGTCATGTGCAAGTAGTACTTCTAGAAAACCAGTAGTTGGGACCTGCCATTTACACAAGTCAGTCAGCCATGTTAGGGGCACTTCACAGTATTGAGGCAGGTGTCCAGGTGCTGGCACAATTCAAATGTTACAAGTCAATATCAGAAAAAGATCATCTACTCTCATCCTATGTAGTGGTCACTATGCTTTCAAGATCTCTATCAGCACCCTGTTTATAGGCAAACTGGGCACCCACTAGTAACTCAGAGCCAAAGACAGTGACTGTTGCAGACAGACATGACCACCACTATTCTGTCACAGTGACAACTAGACCTGCAAAAGAAAAGAAAAAAAAAGAACTGAGTGATACAAACATTGCGCATACTGTCAAAGCTTTACTGTGTAGTAATGCAAATGGCATATAGATCTTCCCATTGGGAGATGTGCTTATGCATCTGGTGGTATCCTTTCATTTTCTCTTTTTCTGGTCCTCTGTTAGTACAAGACAAAGTAAGAAGAACTTAGTACAGTAATGAACCTGGAAAACTGAAGGAAAAAATAATGCTTATAGTAAAACTCTGTCGGGCTGTCCCTAAACTCTTCCTAATAGTTAAGCAAGTTGTAGTGATGCTAGCTCTGTTCAGTATAACGATGCCAGTGGCATCATTCCTAGATCTGACTTGCTCATAAAAGTCATTATCCTTGTATGTAGGGCTATCTTATTGGCCTATCAGTTCCTTCTGAAAGTCCCTATGAAGGATGAACAAAACAATTTTGTTCTGTTGGGCAACATGAAGGAGACCTGATATTCCCATTAACTGAATCAGCTATGGTCCTTCAGACCAGTCCATTTAAAGAGAAAAATGGTAGCTATTTCTGCACAGATGCACATTCTTACATAACATGATTTGGATCTAAGAAAAGCAAAAAGACTTTACAAAATGTCTTTGGAACCCAGACACATTGCACTACGGGGCTTACCAACAATATTCAAGAGTTCATACTGCACAGCGCTGTTACAGGCAGGAAACATCAATTCTTATGATAGCAGCATGGTGCAATTAAGAGATCATTTCAAAGACAGCTGCAAAAAAATCTTTTAATAACATAACCTCTGAGCTGTGAAATCTGAATTACCTCAATAATCATATTACTATAAGTAACCATGGAATAAAGATTTTACTGCATTAGGATATGCACTTTGAAATAGGCTTAATGGAGGAAGACAAGACAGGTAGTATTGTAACTTTAAATTGTGCCAGGCACTCTTGAGAAATGTCAGCAACAGAAACACAGAGGAACTTTTGTTTGTGTATGTAGGACCACAGCACAAATCCATGAAGCTATCATGTAAAGCTGTGGGTAGGGTGCACTAGTCACAATGTACACAGAGGGGAGGATATGCCACACAGGGCATGATGGTCCCTGTATATTGGATGAAGAGTAGTAGTGCCTATTGTGGTAGGAATAGGATGTGCAGTCTGTTACAGGAATTCAATATGATCATGCAGGAAGGAGAGCCATGATAACAATTCCATAGCTGTAATGCATATAGGAAAGGAAGGAAATGTCACAGCATAACACAGGCTGGTAAATGGTAACTTAAGGGTTTGGGGGGCATTTTACATTGATACCGATATCTGCATACAGCCATGCACACACACTGATGTGTATTCCACTGGTATACAGCTCTTGTGGATCCACAAGAAAGGCAGTGAATGAAAAATATTTCCATCCAGGAGACTGAGGTGTCACTACAGACATCTACACACATGACACACATATTCTACCCAAAGGCAATGTGGACAAGCCTTTTAAGAAGAAGGTGTGGCAAGGAGTGGCACAAGACATCAGTGATGTGGGAGGCCATATAAGAGTATACATCATTTCAGGTGAATGATGACCAGTATGATATTACATGCCAAAAACAAGGTACAGGGCATTGCCAAACATATGCCTACCAAAGAAGGTGGACCATCAACACAACAGAAGCACACAAAGATGGAGGAGTTCCAGGTGACCCCCTATATGGGGAAGAGGAGGAGTGGAACTATATACCCAGAGACAGCCACCGTGTGTTAGAAATGGGCTGGTGATGACTGCTTGAGTATCTGAGAGGATGTACCTGGATAGTATTAGCCATTTCTTTGCCTTTTTGTATGGTGCAGTTCATGCAACACGGGACTTGCTCAGGAAGAGATATCTGTCACCCAGGTAATTCTAGTCAGTAATTGCAATATCCTGCACAACAAGGTATATAGCTGTCCATATGGCATTCACAAATTATATCATTCATTTATCTATTCCTTCTCTGAGCAGGGAAGTCTGATTGGGCTAAAACTTAGCCTCTTTTCAGTGAAGACTTGGGAGAAAAGCTCCAATTATTTGTAAAGTAAATATTTAAACATTGAGAAGCAGTGCAAAAATATTATTCAATTATACAGTCATACAAACAAGACCGTGGTGGTGGTGCTGCGGTAGCATTGTCGCCTCACAGTAAAACGCTGTCTGGTTCGATTCTCAGCTAGAGCGTCTTCTGTGTGGAGACATGCATGAACGGGAGTACCTTCGTTGAAGGTTGTGCGTCAGGCCTGGCAAGCTGGTACGTAAAAATCAACTGCCAATCAATAGCGGACCGGAGTTCCGCTGTGGCGACCCCTAACCGGGAAAAGCCGAAAGACACAAAAAAAAATACAGTCATACAAACAGGTAAACAGTAGTTGACATTTACATTAATACATTGAAAAGAGCTTGGAACATGAGAATATGTATTTCCATTATGCACCCAAGGACAAGTAAGACAGTATGTACTTCCATTTTGTGCTTACATAACATTTTCGATAGTTTTAAAAACTTGAGGATTGTATGTTTACTTTATTTTACACATCTGAGAGAGAAACATTTCATAATACAATACTTTGAGGTAACATTAATACCATTTGGTAGCAGACAGAGAGTGACTTATATAGTACAGTTGCATAGAATAAGGGAATGTATCAGAAGCTTTGAGATTTGTATCATTGTTATATCTGTGATTACAGGAATACTTCTTTATACATTTGTATAGATAAGATACCATAGACAGTGTAAAACCCCACGATTGCTGGCCTTTCCATTACACATTGTCAGAATTCTCAACATAGCTGCTCCACCCTGCTATTGCAGCATGCAGCCTCTGACTTGCCACAAACTGCAACCAAACTGTGTGGCTACCACCTTCATTTCCTATGACCCTGCCCCATATGATAACATTGTTGTCACCTGTTACTATTTCTGCTCCTACCACCACCTTGTAAACGATAATGATGATGATGATGACTGCAACTTGCTCACCTCCCTAATCTGAGTAGGTAAAGTAATATCTGATGTAGAACGTGCCTAGTCCAAGCACTGTAATCTATACACTGGCATGATAATGCACGTCTTTTTATTTCATGTTGTTTGTGTCATGGCCCATACTTTGATGCCATTTCTTTGTAATTACAGTGGTACACTGCACCCAACACTCCATCCCATGGAGTCCTGCTTCCACATGTAAATGTAGTGACTGGCAACCGTTCTCCTCATCTGCTACTCCAAAGGGTATGGTGGGCTGCTGGGATGGTTCCTTTTTGTCAGAGCTGTGTCACACAACTTTGTTATGCCCCATGGAGTGCACTACAATATCTTGTTGCAATTCCAAGATGGAAAACTGGAGTGTCCAACCTGATGCATCTATGCAGTAAAAGCATAATTTAAGTTCACTGCAAACCCTGTCCACCTTGGTCTGTGTCTATGCTTGCTCAATATTGTATGCGATTGTCTGAGGGTTGCAGATTGGGGGGAGCATCATGAATGATTTCAGAACATATTCAGAGTTCCTTGCAACACACTGTAAGGACACTGTTACATGCGACCTGTTACCTTTTGCATGGCAGCTGTGTATAGTGGCCTCTGCATTTTCCTTCATGTACCCCTACTGACTAGATGAGACTGAGGAAAGTCACCTAGCATAAAATATTGGTAAAGGTCTAATGCGAGGCAATAAGAATCATGACAACTGTCTGGGTGGTGCATGGACCCATTTTAGATGATAACATGTGCATTGCAAATCACTCATCAGTTAAGGTAGTGGAAGTCATTCCTTCTGATGTATCTGATACCCTGTACCCATCTTTATTCATTTCTTAAGAGTGAGGTGAGACTGAAGATGACAGAGATGTTATGAAGTTGAAATAACAAAAAACAATGGAAGAAAGACCAGAGGAAGACAGCCTGCACTGATGGTGTATATAGATAAAGTCCTGACTACAACCCATGTTTCTCAAGTTTAGTTATCAGTTTGAGCACATAATGGCACAGGGTATGGGAATGTGTATGCCCATCAAGGGGGGGGGTGGATAAGTTCACTCAGGTACAACATGGCAGCTGATCCTTGGCGAAGGCTAGGCTTGTTCAAGAGGTGTTGTCCACAAGAAGAGGCTTTGGATGAAAGATGGAGGAGTGACATTATGCTTCTAGACCACTGCATGCTATCCCCTTGGATAGCATGAGTGCACACGGGAGTAATATTTGGCATTCTGCCTCAGTAGTAGTATGGCACTGCACCACAGTGATTCACTCAACTCACAAGCCTTAAATAGCAATGGAGTCAGTTTGGGGGTGGTCAGTCTGGGTTCAATGGACCTCATGGATGAGAAGAGGCTTCGGAAAGAGCTGATGGCAGCTGTGGAGGAGACAAGAAAGGAAAACAGGAAGACAAAAGTAGAAAGAGTTATTGAAACTGGAGAAGTTATAATGAAAGGGAGAGAAGAAGAAAACTCAGATGATTACATATAGAAAGGAGAGTTTGGTTTAGAAAAAAGAAATTAAGTAATGGATATACAAACAATAGAGAACAGAATTAGGCAATGGCATTAAATAAAAAAACAATATAAGGATAGTGAGGCATTACTGAATAAATAGGAGGGATGAAAAGATAGAGGAAGAGAACTGTGATAGACATGATTGTAGTTGAATAGAAAGTAGAAGAATGAGGTATTATATTTTTTTAATTAATAATTGATTAACAAAAAAGAATGATTATCTATGGGAATAAGGGGGAATGGGATGAAATGCTGGAATTATCCCAATGTGTAAAAAAATGGAGTCCATATCTCACCAGCATATAAGGATAATAACTAGGTAATATTGGAGACTAGTAATACTATAAAGAAATGGATGAAGAACTATATGAAGTGATAACAGTATAGAGCAGGAAGGGCTAGAATCAGCCAGTTGTTTTGTTCAAACAAATCTTGAGAGATACATATGTGAAACTGTAATGGGTAAATGTGGTTATTTATCCAGACAGAATATAGCCAGATCATGGAAACTTTGCCTTCAGGGCAGACTGTTAGCAGAAGATTAAAATTATTTATTATATTAGGATCGTCAACTTGGGTTAAAAGCTTAATAGTGAAGAAACTGAAGGAGGTAAGAAAGTAGGGTGGGATGATAACAGGATCTATGCAATTAAGAAGGTAGTAAAGTTTTATAAGAAAAGAAGAAATTGAAGCAAGCAAAGAACATGTTGGAATAGCTATGCAAACATTAAAATATAAAGAAGGACACAAGAAAAAGAGTGAATGCAAAGAGTAATCTAATCTGGGGAATTCAACATTTTTGGATAAGGAATGGCAAAAAAATGTTCATTGATAGATTCAATACCATATATGGTATATACAATTCAAACTGGAAAGAAATTAAATGAATTGGGGGGGGGGTGAGAATGAACAGAGTAGAAAATATGAAAAATAATGACTGAGAATTTAGTTCAGATGCAGTGGATAAACTCACATTGGTACCACACACACTACTATAGACCTATTGCTAACCTTTAGCTATTGCAAAAATCTTCCATAAACTTATCTAAATACAAATTATAGACTATCCACATGCACTTCCAATGAACCAACCAACAGTTAGGGAATAAATCCAACAGGGTAACTCCACCAATGAATATTTTAAAATATTGAAATTTAATATTTTTATTTAAAAATATATTTTTGGTGGAGTTACCCTGTTGGATTTATTCCCTAACCGTTGGTTGGTTCATTGGATGTGCATGTGGATATTCATTTTATTGCATTTTCCTGTGGACCATTTATTCGTATTGCCACTTTTTGGTTTTGTTTTGTTTGTTTGTGGTCTGCACAAATTATAGACTAGTCTAAAAAATAATTTCTCTGAAAATTGGTAGCGTTTTCATCCAAAATATAGCACCCAGATTCCAATTCTATTTTAACTACGTAACTTTATTCAGACATGGAATTAGGACTATTAACCAAAACCATCTTTTTCTGGATTTGGAAGGGCTGTTCATCTTAACCTGTAGCTAAGCAAACTGCTTGAGTATCAGTTTTATGAAGTTGTGTGCAAATTGTTTCAGAATGAATTATCCAATATAACCAACATCAACCCCGGGATTCATGAAGCTTGTGCCAGGCGCCAGAGTAGCGTCAGCAATCTAGCGCCAAATATGTCCGCTGAGCGATTCGGGTAAGAGCTGTTTCCACATGCACTATCAGTGTACGCCAGAGCTATGTAGCTCCTAGTGCATGTATGCTAATTACCCCATGAGCAGCAGTGTAGCATGCAAATGAAGGTATATAGCGATTCATGAACTGGTGCAGGCGTAGCGTAAGAATGAAGAAATGTAAACCAAAAAAAATGGTTTACATTTTGTCAAACATAAAATCGCAGTCATGAAAGTTGACCAAACTTACGTATTATAATGTTAATATATGCCCAATGAATAAATATATAGCCAATGGCATAAAAAACATGCACAACACATAAAAAATAACATTTAATGTCATGGCCACACTAACGCAAAGTAAAACCACAGTGCATCTGTGCGCAAACGGGATCACAAGGAAAATATATTTAGATGTCATAAAACTGCAATGTAACAGAATTCATGAATTCCCCATAATAGTCAATGGCACACATGCTACACCACAACTATGGCGCAAGGGTTGCTAAGGGTCTGTGACAGTGTTCTGCATGGTAACTAGGAATTAGTAGTCAATGCCATGCAAATGAGTCAAGTAATACTGAATCGCAAATGCCCCACCAGCATAAGGATGTACCACACAGTGTAGCAGTACAGCACTGAGGAGTGGCCTAGAGGTAAACATGACATCAAGAGAGGGGTGCGCCACCATAGCTGTAAGCACATTGGATCACTGCTAATCTGGGTTGCCTGTTGCTAAGCAAAGCCACAGGATAGGGGTGTGGAAGTAGCCGTAGCTTTGCTTAGCTGAGAGCACACAAGGTAACCGAAAGTGCATGTGAACGTGGATGAAATCGTACTCGAAACCCGGTAAATGGCTGTGCGTGGCGCTCACCACAGCTGAAACAGGAAGGATAGGGAAGACAATAAGGGAATGCTGCAGCATGGTAATTGGAGTACAGATGAGTAATTAACACCTAGGAACTCACAGTGGGCCATTGACAACAGCTAACAAGGCTGCTAGCAGCTACCTGCAGAACAGGAAAGGGGAGGTATCGTACAGCAAAGAAAAGAGAACTGTCACAGCAGAACAAAGCAAACTTGCAGTAGATCAGCTACATAATACATTTCCCAACACAATCATGGGTTGTGAAAGTACAAAACAAGAAAGCCAGCAGCTGGATGCATGCCTGACAATGGGAGGGAAATCGGGTTGAAAAGTGAAGTAAAGAGCAATAGATGAATCATGGCAGCCAAGCGTAAGTCAACATCAAAGGCCCCAGAATAGCAGTACCTGCTGTGAAACCAATAATTAAGATACCCCACAGCGGGAATTGCACAAACACACCCAGTTACACCAGCATCATCCATTGCACAATAGTATAAGGTGTGACAGCCCCACACACACACTTGTGTATTCCCAGACTCTCTGCACCATTGGTGTATACAGACTAGGAACTTTTAATATGTACATGTTAGGGGCTGCCATAGATTTGATTCACCAGCATGTGTTGGAGACTGACAGTGGTGTGGAGGATGATGCTGACAACCATCTCAGGCACCGGAGGAGGAGAAGAGTGTTCAGACCCAGGGTAACCTACCAGGGGCTACATAATCTGGAGATAGTACAGCGTTACAGGGTGGACAGGGACATCATACAGTAACTTGTGGAGCTGTGCTGGCCACGCATCAGAGCAAGAAGTAACAGAGGGAAACCCATCCCAGTGGACACGAAGGTATGTGTAAGCTTGAGAATACTAGCCACAGGTACCTTCCAAAGGGCAACTGGGGATGTCATGGGGCTCTTACAGGCATCAGCATCCAGGGAACTCCACCAGTTCCTGGATGCCATGTTACCACATGCCAATGAGCACATATACTTCCTCCGAATGCAGGAGGAGTTAGCCAGCAATATGTGTCTCTTTCACCATGTGGCAGACTACCCAGAGGTACTGGGTGCAATAGACTGCATGCACATACACATCAAGTCACCACCTGGTAAGCAGGGTAGGCACTACATAAACCGCAAGGGATACCCCTCCATCAACTGCCAGGTCGTGTGCAATACCTAGGGCATTATCATGGGTGTGTGTGCTGGCAGCCCTGGAAGCTATCACAACTCCCACATCTGGCATGCTTCACAGCTGTATCAGATATTTGCTAGGGGGGGCATCCCATATGGCCACATGGTGGGGGATGCTGGCTATGCACTGGAACTGTGGATGGTGACTCGCATCAGAAATGCACAAACACTGACAGTGTAGGCACTCATGGACTGACACCCTTCTCCACCTGCACACACAGCAAACATGGATGGCACACACACACTACCACCTGTAAATTGTCAGGTATAGGTGGTCTACTGTGTGCATCTTACATAGGTAGCCCTCAACTATTGTACACACAACCACCATTGGCACAAGGTAAGTCAATACCTGAACAGTAAATTAAGCTATCAGCATGTGTCCATACTGTATGTAGAGGTTCATAGATACATAGGTAGGTACATGCCCAACTGCCGAGGCCACTCATAAGCATAGGCAAGAAGTGTCTGCTGTCGCTACCCCATCGATTAACTAACTGCCCCTCTGTGGAGCAGAGCCAATTGTGGGATCCCTGGGGTGTATCCACTGTTCCCCACCCACACTTCAAGGATTTCCTGGAGTGTTAATGAGAGGTTTTGTATAATATAGTCAGGGATGTAGTTCCAAATAATGGGGAGTATCCCTGACAGGAATCTTCTCAGATGTTTACATGTTACATAGTATACCTTAAACACAGCTTGCATATATAGGTAGTATTCCACAGAATAATAAACATGTGGAACACACAACTGCTGAAATGTGCATTAATCACCCTTGCACTACCAGTGCCTGCTCTCAGAGGTAAAATAACACTGCCAGGATTAGAACATCCAACCATGTACACAATCTTCACAATAACATACCACTAAGCTACCTGAGATGCACCAATGGCAGTTGTGTATACTGACAGGATAAAACACAAAAGGTAGGAATGTGTGGAAATAGGACAAACCGGCATGAAAGGTGTATGTTTTATATATATATCTATATATATATATATATATATATATATATATATATATATATATATATATATATACATCATATATATAGAGATAGAGAGTGAGCGAGAGGGAGAGAGAGAGATATAGGTCGATATATGGGGATATAAGGTTAACAAAATCTACATAACCATGGAGATAGATATAAATGGGATACCTACCACATACCGACTGCTTTATATACCGACGCGCGTAATCCCAAGGCTTATGGTCTGAAAGAACACAGTACCAAAACACCAGATGCACAAGGTTTAAAATCACGATGTTAAGGGACAGTTAGTCAGTGCTTCTGGTGTTGTGGTTCAGGTAGGTTACTGTGTGTAAGTGTGTTTCTGAGGGCTGTAGTGTGTGTAAGTGTGTGTTCTGAGTGTGGTGTGTGTTCTTGGGGGACTGTAATGTGTGGGTGTGGGTTAGCTTTGTGCATCTGTTTGCGTGATTTAGGAGGTACAATATTAAAGTGGGGGGGTGTGGGGGCACAGACACCTACATGGGGGTGTAGGGGGGCTTGATCACCTTCTCATACGTAGTGTAGGATGGTTTGTTTGGATGTGGTGGGTAGCAGTGTGTATGTGTGTGCATGTGTGTTTTCAATATTTGTGTTACTTTCATGAGTTACTGTCGCTGTCGGTAATGTAGGGTATGGGAGACTGGGCCCAGTACTGTGGGCATCGGAACTGTGTGGTTTCAGGATTCCATAGGTATCCCGTATACAGCGGTTGAAGTGTTCGTATATGAGTATAACATGGACCATAGCAATCACACATTCCGCCATGACCAACCTTTATGAACAAAGGATATGGAGAGTATATGCCTATACACTATTACAAATATGTGCCATGGACATGAGCCAATGATAGTGTTAGCACCTGTCCCACTTTGCGAGGGGCAGTCCCTCTTTGGGTGATTGTGTCACGACCAAATATATTAAATGTGGCAAATGTCCTGGGATTGTAGGACATAATTATGTCCCATATGTAATGTAATAGTTGCATACAATAGTTCTTTCTGTATCTAAATTACCTACATGTTACAAGAAACAGGATAAGCAACTAAACTGCTACAAGAATAAGCTTATATTTAGGCAAGAAAGGAAAGTTCTATCCCTTGTACTGACCGTGGGTTTGTGTTGGCCTGTAAAATCTGATGTGTGTCCCGAAAATGTCCCCTATGACCATATAAGAAGGTGACAACCCAAGCCAAAGAGGGTCAGTCACCAACACAACTACAATGACTGCAAATACCTATGACAGAAATACACAGCTTTTATGTAGCAACGCTTTATTACATTCTCATGTATTGCCGAAAGGATTCAAGGACTAACATCACCTGCATGCTATACAAGAACCACTTAACAGTGCCTTAATGAATCAGCCTGCAATTACCATAGTATTAGTCCACTAAAGGATAGGTGTTCAAATAGGGAAGGAACCCTCATGTACATATCGATTATGTATAAAAGCAGTTCCTACACACCTGCATCTGCTATGCACACCCACCAACATCACCCCCACACCCAAACATATTACAATACAAACTGTAATAACATCACAAATCATTCACTCTCTATACGACATCTGCAGAAGCCTTGTCCGACCACCTCTGCATTCATACAAAAGATGTTTATTCCACAATGATAAAAACAAACTGTATACATGTTAACAAAATAAATAGTTGAGCACTTTCACCCACAACATAGTGGGCTTCATCAGAACACTATTGTTACTGTGAGTATGCCTTATATTTGAAAATATTTGATCAAATATTTGATGTTTGTCACCATAAATGTGATAGACCTCTTTTCATGCATTCCCAAACTGGCAAGATTAGAAGCTTTTTGCAACAGCATCACTAAACATTCTGATTTAAGCTGGGATGAAGTATGTCTAGTCATAGAATGTATGTCTATAGTGTTAGACAACAATTGTATTTACTTTGAGGGTGAGCATTTCAGGCAGACCAGGGGGGTAGCTATGGGAGCTGCTTGTGCCCCCATATTTGCCAACCTGGTCATGCTAGATTGGGAGGATACCATCTTATTTCCCAGTGCCCATTACAAGAGTATCAAACACTATTCAAGATTCTTAGACAATATATACATTTTATGGGATGACAGTCTGGACAAATTTGATATCTTCATTCAATTTTTGAACAATAGTAGTGATTTTCTTAAATTTACACACTCTTATAGTTATGACGAAATTGCATATCTTGACACTTACATCTACAATCAGGAAGGTGGTTTGAAATCCAAAATACATTGGAAAAGTACATTTTCCAATGATTATTTGGAATACCGTAGTTGTCATCCAGAGAAGCTCAAATACAACATATTCAAAGGACAATGTATACGAGCTGTACGTATGACTTCTGATTACAACAAATTGGTCGAAGAAATCAAATGTATATCCGGTTTATTCCAAGAAAGTGGGTATCCATTGGATATGATGCAAGATGTTATAAGAGAATGGGGAAATAAATTCAAACCGTTATTAGGATCTGGTACTGTCAATAATCAGGCACAAAAAGTTATTAAGGCCAAGAACAACAATGATAGTGAGATGGCTCAACATAAGAGATCCTTTATATTACAGTACAGTCCAGCAGCTAGTAAAGTGATCAATATATTAAATAAATATTGGTATTTGATGTCTGGAGATTCCATTTTGATAGACATCATGGGTACCAAACCAGGAATAGTATTTAAAATGGGACGAAACATTAAAAGTTATTTGGAGCAACACCCTGTAGGTGTGAAGGGTAGAGTTAAGGGAACAATAACACACACTACAAAATGTGGAACACGCAATCAATGTAGGTATATACTGGAAAAAGAACAATTGATTATCAACAATGGATTTAGGCCAATAGTTAAATTCACACAAGGAAATTGTAATACAAAAATGGTTGTTTATTTGGCTAAATGTAGAAAATGTGCAAGTTAATATATAGGCAAGACCAAGAGATGCTTTAAGAAACGTATATACGATCATATGTACAATATTAGATGGAAGGACCCCACAAATGCCTTATATAGACATGTTGAACAGAAGGGTAACACACACAAATTTAAATTCGCTATTTTAGATGTTATCAAAATGGACCCTAGAGGGGGTGACCACAAGACATTATTAAGTTTCAAGGAGGTTTGGTGGCAGTTGTACTTGGATGCGGCAACACCACCGGGGCTAAATGACCACATTTCATGTAAGCCCATATTGGAGATGAACTAACATTTTAGATATATTCTAGGTACAATTCACGCTTTATTTCACTTGTTTAACACGTTATGTTTACAAGAATTACACTTGATATTATGGTTATTTGTGAGGTTGACAGTATCAACAATAGCATATTATTTTTCACTAATACCATATATCAGTTGTTATTACTAAGATACAGTACATTAATTCACAAGAGGTGGACTCAGTATTACTTCATAGGTATGTATTTTTCCCAGTTAGTCGCATTCCTCAAATATGCGCAAACATTTTATAGACTCACTTTATTATGTATGCGTGCATTTGGTTTTATACATCTTTACATCTTTATACACACATACATTTTATATATATTTTTTATTTATTTTTTATTTTATTTCTTCATATTTTCTTTACTATTGGATTATGAAGGCAGACAATGTAGTTGTATCAAAGTTAATTAATATTTGCTTTAGTACAATGGTTAGGACGATTCATTGTAGCCTATTACATTGTATTCTTATTACATTGTATTTACATTTATATGTATACAATTTAAAGGTTGTTGAACAATGCAAGTTTTTAATTTTATTTAGATATGTTTGAAGGAAAAATATACTATGAAGATGCATACATTTATATATTTTATTGGTATTGAGCTGTCTTTTTAAAAAGGACAAATCGAGTTTAGAGACTCGGTACTATTATTTATGTAGGTACTGCTTTAAGAATTCAAAAGGCTAATAGTTTAACATCAGCCGGTAACTTGACGCCAATTTTCAAATATTTTCAAATATAAGGCGTACTCACAGTAACAATAGTGTTCTGATGAAGCCCACTATGTTGCGGGTTAAAGCGCTCAACTATTTATTTTGTTAACGTGTATACAGTTTGTTTTTATCATTGTGGAATAAACATCTTTTTTACGAATGCAGAGGTGGTCAGACACTTATTGGTGATTCTGTGGCAACTATATTCTAGTTGGTTGCACTTGTTACATCTGCAGAAGCCTTAACATACCGTGTCAGAGACACACTAACATGACCCTATGTGAAATAGTTGCTGTTATACAATGGAACAGCTGCTGATGTTACAGGGTTTGTTTGCACTAATCCTGTTTCAGAGGGTCATGTGTACACAGGGATGTGTTACATACTGAGTAACAGCACAGTATGCTACACATGTACACCAAATCAAGGATGTCTGCTGAGCACATTGTAATCCACATAACAGTTCATGCATAGCCATACAGCCTTGAGCTGCCCAAACATCCTTGCCAGACTTAAACATCTGCAGAAGTATCAGGTACAAACAAATCCTGCATAAGTAGCAATGTTCTTAAATATAACAGCTGTACTCACATGTAGAACAAAATCATCTAGCCATTACACACAATACACGGGAGTCATGAAGCTAATATATCTCTGTCTGTCTCCATATAGCTGTTGAAATACATCACAAACAACACGTCCAGGCCGTCTTCCTCGAAAGTAAGGCAAACGGACAACGCCCAAAAGGAGTACTTAGTTATACACCACTGTTGCCATGGTATCGGCTAATGCAGTAGCTGCACAGCTGATGTGCATCTAATTAACTACTTTGGAACACCAATTGGTGGTCGTCAGGATACCACATGTGACCGATATTTAACTAGAAAAGGATGGCTTATCACACATTAAAACCATCTGTATATACCAGCAGAATGTTACAAAGAAGATTGAAACACAAACTGAAAAGGATTGAACCAACAGTTAATGACACCTCGGGTTACTAATAAGGTATGTAAAACAGTCAGTATGTCTGTAAATTAAGTACCTCTTCTGTAATATTTAAAGTGCACACAATCCATATAGTGGAAACAGTTATCTTGTAGTGATGTATTGTTGAGCATAGTAACGCTTGTAGTATTTGTGTGTACTGCTGTAGGTCACAAGGCAAATACTGCATACACCACAAGGGATGCTATATAAGGGCTTTGAACACAAATATTCCTCACCAGCCGCTGTCAGTGACAGGGCTGGTCCAACAAGTAAGTGCTATAACAGGGGATAGTATATGTTGATATATTGTAACAGTAGCCGTATGTATGGGTGTATTACTGAGAATAACATGTTGAAGGTTGGCCCTCTGTGCAATTATGATTTGCATTGTGGGATATTGTGCGAATAACTGTTTAATGCACAGTATTGTAGGCAGATATGTATTACAAGTTACCCAGGGTACATGTCTGTCTCCCATCCACACGTCAAGGTTTCCTTTGAAGAGTGCTAGTGAGGGGCCCTACCTGATGTACATTGGAATCATGTTCCAAAGCATGGGGAGTGTCCAGGTCAGGAATCTATCCACCCAGCACGTCCTAGTCATCGTTGTGGTTAGGTGTATATCCCTAGAGCATGTGGCTCTCAGGGGCATCTGTTTAGGTGGAGCATAACCAGCAATACTGGATTGGACATGGGCCTTGTATGTCAAGCAGAGATCACCTGTGAGTATGTGGTATGCAACCGAGTACAGCTGGAGTATCTTAGGTTGAGCTGCATAGGTCATTTGTTTGAGGTCATTAATCCACTTGGTGTGGTACTGTTGTGGTTTTCCAAGCTGTTGCAGTTGTCTTGTAAGGTATATCCCAAATGGGGTGTTGTATTCTTTAATGGGTCTAATAAGTCATGAGTAGAGAGGCACAATGGCCTCCTTTGATCTGAATGCGAACGCATTAGAGATTAGGGGTGCCATGTAGAAGGATATTTTAACCACCTTGTCATTATGGGTATCAAAGGAGAGATTGCTATCTACTGGGGTTCCCATATCCCTTATTACCTTTTCTGTATGTAGGGGACTAGCACCTATGTGGTAGTCCGCGGATAATTAGTTATATCCAAAGTGGATGACTATGTACTTTTTGGCATTCAGCTTGAGGCCATGATATTAACACCAGGTATCCGTCTCAGTGCGACCCTTCCAGAGGGTGTCTGTACCAGCTGGGGAAACAATTATGTCCCCTAGTTTGTAGTCATCTGCAAACCTTTTCAGCTAAAGCCCTCCTGTGCTTGCCTGTAAGTCAGAGAATTATATACCGAACATGAGGGGACCTAGGACTGAGCCCTGGGGGACACCACTTGTAATTGATATACAGTCGGACCTAGGGTATGCAACTCCCACAGGCCTGTGCACATCTTGTGTAGGTGTAACATCAATCCACCACATAAGATGTGTTGAACATCTTGAGGGTGTCACAACATGACAGCAGTCACCTGTACAGTATCCACATCAGCCCACAGATACAGTACATTCCCCATGCTGGTATCGGACATCAATGTCATACTTGCTCCTCTTGTGTGTGTGGTACACAGATGTCATGTGGGACATGGTGTACCAATGTGTTTGCCATGTCTGACCATAGTTGCCAGGCAGCAGCAATATGGTTGCAGATGTGCAGCGGTGTCATCTGTATGCCCTTCAGTGACCTGTGTCACAACTTCCACATCATAGTTTAGTGTGTATTCACCTCAGTGACATGGGTCACATTCCACAGTATATATGTATTGTATCTGAACACAGTCATGGCTATAAACTGCGTCTGTAACTCACACTGTATAGCAATAGAGATGCCTCATGATTCCCTGCAATGGCCATGTGCATCAGCTAAATGTGCAGTATATTTGTAGGGCAGACAGACAACACTGCATTAGGACACCATTACCCCACTGTATATTTGACAGGACACCATTGTGTTAAACATGTATGCATGTCACTGCACACGTCAGCACATCACATGTCATACTACATGTGATTGTCAAGGTCATATGCCACACATCAGGCAGGTGTGCTATTAACCTGTGCTGGTCTACATGGCGTAACACAGGGATGTATGCTAACTACTACTATGATTCTGTAATATGCATGCCATCTGCTATGACACATGCATGCTGTTGTGTGCAACCCAGGGATGCATGGTAACTACCACTATTATTGTCTGCGCTGCATGCCATCTGCTGTATCACATGCATGTTGCATGCCTTCTGTCATATCACATGCAGGGATGTATGATAACTACCACTATTATTGTCTACGCTGCATGCCGTCTGTCATATCACATGCATGTTGCATGCCTTCTGTCATATCACATGCATGTGTGTGTGTGTGTGTGTGTGTGTGTGTGTGTGTGTGTGTGTGTGTGTGTGTGTGTGTGTCTATTGTATAGATTGTAATGTACAGTTCTTGTCTGGCCTCACAGGTGATGTAGATGCATTGCCCTCCTGCGGTACATCTGATGTTAGTGTTCCCACAGACTCTAGCAGTGATGATGAACGTATGATTGAGGCACAGGCAGAGTTGTCAGGGGCTGAAACTGTGCCATTGGTCTCCATTCCAGCTATATCCCCCTTATCCCTGCACACAGATCCCATGCCTGCACATAGCCCATCACCAGTGGCCATAGAAGAAGGACAGTTGCCATATGGTAGCTTGGAACAGGAAAGTGTGGGGGCTATGGAAGGTATTCCTGGACACCATGGTGTCAGCCAACTGACTGGTGGTGCCCCACACAGGCACGTGGCCAGTGCTGCTCATAGGAGGACCTCTGGCCAACATGCTCCTGCAAGACAGAGTGCAGCAGCTTTTGTCACAAGACACATGTTTCAGGCTGTAATGGAGACACAGGCACGTGCTGAATGGCACAACAGAGAGAATCAGAGGCTTCAGAGGGCTGCTGTCCGTTCTTTAAACAACAACATCCAGGCAATGGTAAATGCTCAACAGCAGATTGCTGAAGCTTTGGATAGACAGTTGGATGACATGGTTGGAGTCCTTGACCATGGCATGACAATCCACAAGTGTGAGCTGTCTGTGTTGGAACATCTGGTAAAAGTGAGGCATCAGGCACATAGACATAGGCCTGCTACAGCACCTGTTTCAGGTCTATGTGTACGAGCTACCTCACATGTCTATTCCCATAGTGGCAACAGCATCAGCAGTGCATCTGGTGCTGTGCTGTCCATACCATGACACAGCAGGCCACGTGCACGTGGCCCGGGACAGTCCCAACAGGGACACGGTTCCAGTGGACAAGTGACATCAGACAGTACCCAATCTGCACCTCTGCCTGGTAGTGCTGGTGCAACCCCTGGCAGGCACAGGTCACATGTTCGTGGCCGGACACCGTGAACTGCAAAACCTGGCCTGTACAGTCTGCAGCTGTCAATAATATCCCTGTGTAGGCCAGACACATAGCAGAACTGTGTGCACACATACACGCACACACTGGAAACATATGTAGGGCACTGCAAAACACACATGCATAACATCCACTAACGCCCAATTAGATCAAAGGCCCTAACCCACACACATGACGTCATCCAATGGTGCAGCCTAGGCCTCTGGCAAACATTATCACCCTGTGCATATGCTGATGCCTGTGCCGCATCCCTGACATCCACACCATCGGTGCAGGGACATGCTCATATGGTCTGATGCACAGGGTTAACAGACTAGGAAGATAAGTGCAGTTTACAATTGTTGAGTACTGACAGGCAGTAGACATACCATGTACTACAGGTGTACAATGCATTTTGTACTGTTAGCAGTATGTGTCTTGTGTAACAACAGTAACTGCATGTTGGTCATGATGTTCTGCTGTCCTCCTTCATGTCTGATTGCACTTGCCGGTGGACGTCAGTATTTGCAGTTTGTGTCCCATATGTCAGTGTGGACTACTCACAGGTATGTATGAATATATCAGCATGCACCGTGTAGCTGCCACATAGCAGTGAGAATGTCCCACGTTCCAAACACATGTACTGATCCAAGAGCATGATAGCTGTGTATTAAGCTACTGTGGCTACAGATGTGACATCCATAAAGGGTGACAGCACAGGTACAGTTACATAGAGTGGTGAGGTAAGAGAGCGGTCTAGCTGATTACAAGGGTAGAGGCCAGTGGGAAGTGTGATGCCTCATTGGGAATCAGTAATACATGTTCCCATGACAGGATGCCAACACACAACTGCACCCACACACTCAGGTATTGACACACACGTATTCAGTGACACAGTAACACATCCACACACTCATGGATTCACCGACACAGTAACACACACTCACACACAGTTGCTACTGGTGAGGTGAGGAACCCTACCTATGTGCAAATCATCATTACAGTACTGTGCACCTACATGACATGCCACAGAGCATACACATGTACAGGTAGTCAGTATGGCCTAAGAGCGAGGACATCAATATGGATAGTAGAATACATCGCCTGGATGGGGGGAGGGGTCTTATCAGTTTAGTATGGTAACATACATCCTCACTCCAGGGACTAGACAGCCATACATACACACACACACACACACACACACACACACACACACACACACACACACACACACACACACACACACACATGCACACACTGTGGCATTCAGTATTGAATACACCTATATCACGCACATACAGATACCTCACATGTGTGAGATACACGCCCCTGCCTATGTCCTGCTTTCTACATTGCAGTCTGTACAGATGTGTACACTAGTGTACGGGAGAGTGAGTAACAACTGAGATGTATTCCCCACCATACGTGACATATATGGACACACACGCAACCACACATGCCAGTACTGTGAATCAAAGACCTGCCTAGTTTATGATATGTATGACAGACTTACAGCAGTATTACACGTGCTACAAACTGTACTGATGCTTCCTTTGGCAACAGTGCTGATGTATGCACACGGGACATCTTAACTGTTAACAGGTGTCAAGTGATTTACCTTCGCTGTTACCTTGACCATTGTCTAAGTTGTGTGTTATGTCCTTCAATTAACAAAACCATTGCTTACCAGTTACACAGGTTATTGTAGGACCACTTGTGACACACCTGTGAGCTGTCCTCAGCAAATATCCATCTGCAAAGATGCCCCGCCACTTAGTTATTTCCACACATCTGTCCATACCTGAGTTACATCTTTCCGTACAATCAGCATATCACCATATACAGTTGGCAATGTTGAGGTTGCATTGCAACTGCATGATGTACTAGGATACACGTCACCTGCATACATCAGCAACTGCACTCGCATGTTATCTGAATGCACAACACTACATGTACATGTGTGTAAGTCCTACAATCCTGTCATTTGGACATGTTTGTAGGCATTGCAATTAGTGGACATGTGTAATGACATACATGACACATGGACTGTTGTACGATATGATAGGTGTAATGGGCGACCGGTCCAGAGGGAATGTTACCTCTGTCAACACTGATATCACACCTTATGTACTGTTAGCATTCAGCAGCCATGGACCTACATTCCATGTGCATGTGTGTAATGGCTGTAGCCACCTGTTTGCACAAAGGACAACAACAGCTGTATGTTTTGTGTGTGTGTGTGTGTGTGTGTGTGTGTGTGTGTGTGTGTGTGTGTGTGTGTGTGTGTGTGTGTGAGTGTGTGTGTGTGTGTATGTCTGTCCCCATTTGCTAGAGGACTGTAAATTGCTTTTAGACTGCTCACACTTCATGCAATTCGTATACCCAACTTTGACAGGGCTGATGACACCCACCTACAAATACACCTCCGGGAGTGGTGTGCCCCAGTAATCTCAGTAGCGTGTTCTGTAACTGCATAATGCTGTAGTGTAATAAAGTAGTTAGGTCGGGGTTCTAATCCCACACTTGCCATGTGTGTGCGTCCCCATCTGCCTGAGGACTGAGTAATACTTTTAGGCTGCTCACACTCCTTACATTTCTTATACCCACCTTTGGCAAGGCTGATAATGTCACCCACCTACACATACACCTCTGGGAGTGCTGTATCACAGTCATCTCGGTAGCGCATTCTGTAACTGTGTAATTCTGTAGTGTAATAAAGTAGTTAGGTCGGTGTTCTAATCCCACACTTGCGGTGTGTGTGCGTCCCCATCTGCCTGAGGACTGAGTAATACTTTTAGGCTGCTCACACTCCTTACATTTCTTATACCCACCTTTGGCAAGGCTGATAATGTCACCCACCTACAAATACACCTCTGGGAGTGCTGTGTCCAAGTAACCTTGGTAACTCATTCTGTCACTGCATAATGCTGTAATGTAATAAAGTAGTTAGGTTGGTGTTCTAATCCCACACTTGCCATGTGTGTGTTTGTCCCCGTCTGCTTTTAGACTGTTCACACTCCATACAATTCTTATACCCACCTTTGGCAAGGTTGATGATGTCACACATCTACAAATATACCTCTGGGAGTGATGTGTCCCAGTAATCTCGGTAGCGTGTTCTGTAACTGCATAATGCTGTAGTGTAATAATGTAGGTAGGTCAGTGTTCTAATCTCAGACATACCAAGTGTGTGTGTGTGTCTGCCTGAGTGAGAGAAATACAGTGCTTTATAGTATCCACCATAGTGCATGCCCTAAATGCATATTGCTGCATTGTGATATGGTAGGGGTTTGTATACAGGACATAGCAAGTGTGTGTTTGTCTGTCAGAGCCTGTGTAGAAGTGACCATTATTGTCTTACCATTGGACATGTGTGGGAGCGGATTTTGTAGTTTTCCTATATGGTATCCGTCTTATGACACATTGGCCACCTCATGAGGAGTACATGATTCTGTCAGCCATGGAATTGTGTTGGCAAACCATACCCATACATCTGGCAATAGGCCTGGTGAGCAAAGTATGCAACCCTACTAGTACATGGTATATGGCACGCACCCATGTGCCTTGCACAAACAAACTTGCCTAGGATATTCCACTATGTTGCTCG
Source organism: Protopterus annectens (assembly GCF_019279795.1). NCBI lineage: Eukaryota > Metazoa > Chordata > Ceratodontiformes > Protopteridae > Protopterus > Protopterus annectens. Next base: position 880,194,329 of record NC_056726.1, read on the forward strand.
TACCATGCACATCGATGACAGATAGTAGGCATGGTGTGAATGCAGTGGCCTGCAGAGGACATGGCACCCTGTACAGTGGTACAACAGGCACATATATGCGGACATTGTGCCTTCACTATGTTCCACACTGAATGCCTGCAACATATGTGGTGCCATCAAATGTGATCCACAGAGGCCATCAATGCTGTACACATGTGCCCTGCATGGACCCATGCCACTGACACCACGAAATACCTGTATCATACTATCCATGCAGGTGCAGGGTCTACCTGCTCACTATAAGCAGGTTTCGCCACACCAGCCCAGTATTGGCATATCGGGGGATAACAGGCTGTGTACACAGCATGTGTCTACCAAACCAGGTACACCTGTACATGTCACTGTACAGTATTGTGGGACATGCACATCCCAAGCAATGTCCATGTGAAGGACTATCAAACACAGACATGGTATGCATTGCAAAGCTATGGCCATACACATTGGTAACCAGGATGTCAGGCCAGATAATGCAGTACCCATCTGTGTGGGACACTGCAGACACTACACCACTGCACACCATCGTCGGGTGACACGATGCCAAGGATTACTCCTCACCCACCCTTGTACAGCCATCTTGCACAGCCAACCACTACACACCCATGAAGCAATGCATACCTGCAGGCCAGTACTGGCACCCTGTGTCTGCATGTGGGTTGTGATGCTCCCAACCACAGTCATTCCCAGCATAACCCTCACTGGCATACCAACAGAAGACAAGCACTTTCACATGCCCTAGCCCACAGAACCTCCAAATATCCCCTGGGGTGCATGTGGTCCTGTGCATTACTGCAGTGTGGCAAACTAAGTAGTTATGTTGTGTATTTGTGGCCCTGTCAAAGGTGTCAATGCATGTCCATTAGAGAGTGTGGTTTTCATGACAATAGCATCCGTTCACATGGACAGTCATGTGTGCCACACCTAATATATGTCTACTATATCTCTGTTACAGATGTCACTCACCTACACACATATATGTTCTTACAGCACAGCAACATGTTGCCTTTGTGACACATGTAGTAACGTCATGCACATGTAATAGTAATGAGTAGTCAGAGGTTTGACCTCTGTACTGTTCGGTGTGTGGCAGATGATGCTTATGGTTAAGTCTCCAAGCCCTTCCCTGGTGTACTTTGCATGTCCCACCCACACACTCTCTGGTGGATGTGAAGGAGTACTCCTGCACAGCAGCAGCATGTGTTTTGTAATTGATGGACATGGTCAGGTGATGGCCTCCACACCTATTGCAGTCCTCCTCTAGCTGATTGCATGTGGTACAGCTGTGATGGTGTTCCCATAGCCATGGTAAACACAGTACACTATCTAGGGAAACATGTTGTTATTTGGCCATGACAGTCGCTGTGAGTGGTACCTGGATGTGGTGTTCTGACACGGCATCACAGATGATATCTGGATGTACCTCACTCATTTTCCACAGTGGGATATAGCCTAAAGACAGGAGGGTGAAGTGCCACACATGACTACAGCATGTAAGTGTAGCTATGCTGCATTGAGACTACTGCCTGTTTAACATGTGTGTGGTAATGGCTATTCTGCATGTTATAATACAGACATGACAGTACTCTGTTCATGAGGGACCCCCATCTGTAGGGCCATCTGTGAACTGGTCAGTGTGTGCAACCATTTGTTTCCTGTGTTACACACTGAACACACATCTATGCACAGCAGAAGCATGGTGGGAGGATTGCAGACAGTACACGATGATTGCATCCCTGACTGTACATGTGTCACATGAGACAGTGGTATGACAGACACTGTGTGGGGTTCCCAGTGACAAGCCAATAATGAGCAACTGTTCATAGCTGCGCTCACATGTCTACTACACATTGTACAGATGGCATGCAGTATATATGCATGTGTTGTGCTCCCTCTGCAAATGTATACCATCTGTTGTGTTGGGTTGCTGGTGATATCTATGCATACTGTCGTAGGTAATCCTGCATGCTGTTGTCTATCACTAAGCCATATGTGGGTTTAAAACGCATAGGCTGAATGGGTTGGAAGGTCCTGTCCCACTTCAGCTGACCATGGCACCGAGCACTAGCACACCTGGGGCCGAGCCATAGACATCAACCTCTGTTGGTACTGCACCACCTTCTGGTGGTAACACCACTGAGCTGAGAATGGAACATGTCCCCCCTGGGAGCAGGACCAGCCAGGTACATGTCTGCTGCCGTGCAGTCTCAGACGTGTTGCATTGGTGGCTCTCTAAGGGGTTCCGAAGCCAGATACACCAGCTCAAGGGTGGAGTGTCACATTTACAGGGTGATGCTGCCCTCCTGGATAGCCCCCAGCACTGCCTCCTTTGCAGCTGTGTAGGTGCAGTGGCAGTTGCCCATGCCTGAGGACCTCCATTCCACTGTTCCCATGGGCTTGTGAATGCCGAACACCCATCCCCGTTTGGGGTGTATCCCCCCCACGTGTCATATACCAACCCTGTATGCTGTCTTTTCTGTGATCATACCTATCCTCCATGGCCATACCTACACTCCTTCCCTAACATCTGACCCTCACCTAAGGACACATAAGGCCAATCGGCTCCTAGGACAACATCTGCCCTATACATAGCTTTCCATTACACACACATGTCCACTGGACACATGAAACCCTTGTAATATGCATCACAACATACTCCTGTTATCCTCACCTCTGTCCCTCAGGCACACAATCCTGGTATGCACATCACTCTTACATGGTCCAGGTACACGTGATGAGGACAACCCCATTGTACACACAACACTACCCGTCCCTCTATGGCTACCCCATTTACCTTTATCATGATGATGATGTTGCACACAGCACCTTGCAAGAGTACTGGTCACACATAATGATTGGACAGGTACTATTGTGTTAATGTACATTACATGCACAAAGTGATGTATATGGCCAATGTACAACTACTTGCGTGTATGTCTGACACATGTCTGTCTGAGGGAGTCTTGAGATCACATAGAGCAACACCACTACATAATATAGGCATTGCTGGTGTTTCCCGTTTCATTCATTTGTAATGCTTTGCTGCCACATGGTATGTTCCTGATACATCTCTATATATGTATGTACCAATATGCTGGACATAAACACTCACATATACGTCTACATGATGGGTTACATTCCTATACTGTTGAATGACTGCACTGTATGATATGTTTGTGGTACTGTCCATTGTCTGTATATCTGTCATGGCGTAATGGCAATACACATTAGCTGTGTGTGCAGAGTCCTGGTTCTGATCCTTGCAAAGGACATTTATTTGATTGCAGGGCAGAATAAGCCCATTGGATACAGAAGGAGTAAGGCACATTAAAGCAGTTGGGAGTGGGTGTGCATGGGTTTGCACGGTGTTAGCATTGCTGACCTCTGGTTACAGCCTTTTACACTTGGTTAGCCACTACATTGCTTTACCAATGCAATACTGGCATACTGGTAGCCAAACACACTTACACCCGCTCGCTCACGTACTTGCAAATGCACCGACATTGGTGCTTGCATCTGTCACTCACACCCCTGGGTGGGAGCGAGGACCACAATATTACCTTGTGATGCCCATTACATCAGACTACATGATTACAGTATTGGGATTGGCTGCCCATTAGGCGACGGCATTGCGTTCGACTGTACGGAATCAGCGGCCTGTCCAGTGAATCAATCATATTTGTGTGTTCCTCATAGAATCTGCTCCCACCTTGTGATGCCTATCACATCGGACTACATGACTACAGTATCAGAAATGGCTGCCCATTAGGCGATGGCATGGCATTCGACTGTATGGAATCAGCGGCCTGTCCAGTGGATTAATCATATTAATTGTGTGTTTCTCATACAGTCTGCTCCCACTTTGTGATGCCTATTACATCGGACTACATGAATACAGTATCGGGAATGACTGCACATTAGGTGACGGCATGGCATTTGACTGTACAGAATCAGCAGCCTGTACTGTGAATTAATCATATTTGTGTGTTCCTCATACAATCTGCTCCCATCTGGCTGATACATGGGAACCGAAACTCTTTAATATAGACAAGTAGTTGGGTTGTGGGAGCCACATCTGTCGGCCGAGTCATGCTACCGCATACCTATTATAGGTTTGTCACCTTTTCAGTTGGCCAAGGTGGGACATTAGTGTTACCACCTGTCCCACTTTGCGAGGGACAGTCCCTCTTTAGGCAGTTGTGTCCTGCGAAAATAATCAAGACATAGCAAATGTCCTGATTACAGGACATTATTATATTCTACGTTTCATTAATAGTTGCATAAAACAGTTATTTTATATATGAAACTTCTATATATTATGTGAAGAAGCATAAGCAATTCAAATGTTACTAGATTAAGCTTTTATTTGTGCAAATAATTATAATTCTGTACTATGCATGGCTGTAGGTATGTTTTGTCCTGGAAAGTCTGACATTTCTACAGAACATGTCCCACTTTGGCTATTTGGTAAGGTGGCAACCATATAGGATGTGTATGTAGAGACGTCAGACTTTGCAGGGCAACACATACCCACAGCCAGTAGAAAGGGGAGTACTTCACTGTTTTGCCTAAATAAAAGGTAATTCTTGTAGCATTATAGTTGCTTATACTGTTTCTTATAACATTTAGGTGTTTCCAGTAAAAAATAAATGTTTTATGCAACTACTACAGACAATATAGGAAATCTTTGCCCTAAATCGCAGGACATTTGCCATAATTACATTTATTTTGCAGGACACAACTGGCCAAAGGGGAGTGTCCCTCGCAAAGGTGGACAGGTGGTAATCCCAACCCTATTATTCTAGCATCTTTCTAAGGTAGTCGGCGAAAAATAGTTGGGAGGGTGGCCTAATGGTTAAGGTGTTTGTCTTAGAAACACAAGGTGCAGGGTTTGAGTCTCACAAGGGATAATTGGCTAAGCTTAAAATGGCTCAAAAGGGCAGTTAGCTTAGTACTAATCTATGAACCTATGAACCTAAAAAAAGAACATGCACTTTCTCTCACTAGCAGACCTCTCATACGAATGGGGAAGAATGAACACTGAATCAGGGACACTGCATAACAACCTCAGGGACACATTTAGAAGGTTGGTGCTATTAACCTGACACATTGAAGGACCCAGAGCACATACGTATTCATACATATTGTCTGAGGTACATGCTGTTTAGGACTCTTACATGTTGTCATTATTCATTATGTGTATTCCGCCTCCTTTCCTCCTAATATCACTAGTTCTAGGAGGGTTTAATTGGGACTGCGTTAGATTCTGATTCGTAATCACGGACGTTCCTGGTAATCGGGGACAGTTCAATGATATGGTCCCTATATGTTCCCCCAATGGTTTAAGGACTGTCTAGTAGATGTGCTCTTATGGTCTGGGAGGTATGGGCATCTGCTATACACACATCGGAATATGACTTACATCCATGGGGCGGTCCTAATACATGTCTGCCACCCAACACCTGCACGCCTAGGCCCATATTCGCATACCCATAGTTCCCCTACCTGCCACTACTCTACAGCACTCATCCTTACTGTGGGTGCTGGTGGTATATGAACACACCCCTACACACTGCCCACTCTCCTTGTGTCGGGACACATGTCTTACGTTGTGTCAAACCATGTGCTATCAGGCTTGCACAACCTACTGTTCGTGTACTGCTACATCCTGGTTGCAGAAGTCTTTACTGGCATTGCCTGGTGGAACAAAATTTTTGGTGTCCCACAAGGGACGGCGCTGTCCATGTTTAAAGTGTAGACCTTATAGATCTCTCCTACTGGTAGTTTCCTGCCAGTGGTCTGGGAAGCAGTGTTGTATTTACCTTTATTGCATGTCTGTATGTCTCACCAGCCTAGATGGGGGGTTGGGAGGTAGATGTTTGTTGACTGGACTTCCCACCAACACATGCCCGGTCTGAACGTATGTTACCCGTAACTGCTGTAACATAACCTAGGTATATACATATTTTGCTGTCTATATGTATATATATATATATATATATATATATATATATATATATATATATATATATATATATATATATATATATATATATATATATATATATATATATACATATATAGATTTGTGTGTGTGTGTGTGTGTGTGTGTGTGTGTGTGTGTGTGCATGAATAACAGCCTGCATTTAAATTGGAACCTGTGTGATAAGAGACAGCCTTACAAGACTATCTGCAAATATATAGAGCTGAGTATATTTTTCTGTATTATTCTGTATTATAGAGCTAAATTGTTGCTTAGATATCTGTTGTCTTACTGTTCTGCAAATATACAGAGATCAGTATATATTTTTTTGGTTTTATAATTTGCACTGTGATTCTTCACATCTCTGTTGAAACTGTCTTTCAAACCCCCCTCCCTGTTCTTGGTTGTAGTTTAAATTTGGTGGCTTTTGCAGTGCCCGCCCCACTGTAGATTTGATCTAGGACACTCCCCCAGTCCCATCTCTTTACCGCATTCTACCTAATAAACCCTTTCTGCACTTGCTTTTAGTCCTTTTTAATTTAATTACATTTTTTCAAACTGTGTGTGGACTAATTTTGCTACATACTCAGATGTGCCAGCTTGCACTGCATGTGAATTGTTTTTACTACTGTTTTTGCTACTTTTCTGAAAAAAAAAAAAAAAAAAAAAAAAAGTAAGCCTGTTACCTACCTTTCCTGTAATTAGTGTTCCAGATACAGATTTGCTGTATCCAGGACTGTTTGTAAGCTTCTGAGCCCCCCAAGCCTTTTTGTGTTGGAGGGAAGCCTTCTAGCTTATCAGTGGGAGTGGTAAGCATTAGGTAACCTGTCTACCACATAAGGAGGGGTTCTGGCCCAGAATTTGTAGTTATTGGCAGTTTGGCCGGTCTTCCATCTCTCTCAACTTTCTGATTTGAAAGCCTGCATTTGCACTTGTTTCTGTCCTGTAACTCCTGGGCCCATCTCATTTGCTCAAAAAAAAAAAAAAAAAAAAAAAAAATTTATCTGCTTTTACTGTATTTGTGTTTCTTCCTACTTTATTTTGCTTTTGCGTCATCCTAAAAGTACTCAGTTGTATTTATTACTGCTTGGTGTACCTCATTCTAAGCCTTTTAGTTTAAGCACTTGGGCTTCAGACTAGTTGTTTTACATTAAGAAGGTTTGTGGTCTGCAATGTAGTGGCAGAACAGGTAGCTTACATCCTTCTAAGCTGGGAAATGCTGATTGAGGGCTCAGTGTCTGTTATTCTAAAAGTGTATTAATTCTGGTTTAAGCACTTGGGCTTCAGGCCAGTTATTTTACATTAAGAGGGTTCGTGTTCTGCAGTCTTGTGGGAGGAGAGGCTGGACTCTATCCTTCTGAGCTGGGAATTTCTGGTTAAAGGCTTATAGTGCCTGCATATTTGAACTGCTTCTTACTGAAATTGGTACACCTTGTTTGCTGTAGCATAGACTAGATCCAGGCCTGCTGAATCTAGCTTTGTTTGTATAACTTGAGCACTAATCCAGGCATTCTTTAAAGTATTCAATTGTATTTATTACTGCTTGGTAATAACTTGATTAAAGTGTAGCAATCATTCTAAATCTTTGGGATTAAGCACTTGGGCTTCAGACTAGTTGTTTTACATTAGGAAGGTTTGTGGCCTGCACTGTGGTGGCAGGGCAGGTAGCTTACATCCTTCTAAGTTGGGAACTGCTGATTGAGGGTTCAGTGTCTGTTATTCTAAAAGTGTATTAGTTCTGGATTAAGCACTTGGGCTTCAGGCCAGTTATTTTACATTAAGAAGGTTCGTGGCCTGCACTCTTGTGGGAGGAGAGGCTGGACTCTGCCCTTCTGAGCTGGGAATTTCTGGTTAAAGGCTTATAGTGCCTGCATATTTGAACTGTTTCTTACTGAAATTGGTACACCTTGTTTGCTGTAGCATAGACTAGATCCAGGCCTGCTGAATCTAGCTTTGTTTGTAAGCTTGTTGTTTGCTTGTTATTTCCCTGAAATGCTAATTCCACCTAAAATGTGGCTTTTCAGTGCTTCTGTGGATCCCTAGTGATATCTGCATTGCTTACTGTACTTATTTCCTTGTTTCACTTGAAAGAAAGTTACTGTTTGTCGTTTTTGCATTTAAGTTACCTGTAACACATTGCATTTAAGTTACTTGGCACTTGCTCACTAAAGCAATTATATGTCAGCTCTAAAAAATTAAAAGCAATACACCCTCACAAACTCCCCTTGAGTACCTTGTTCCCCATTGGCCCTTTTTTGCAATTATAAAGGAATTCCCAATACTATTCTAGCATGTCCAAAGATCAGTTGTCAATCTCCTCTCCGGTCCAGCTGGTGAATCTGGGAATCTTGAGGCAATGTTACAACTGCCTCATGTACACAGACAAGCCTCTCCTCCTCCCAACAAATTCCAATACATGTGAGAGATGCAACCATATAGCCAAACTGGAGGCTAAGCTCTCTCAACTCAGTACTGGCATAACCAGTCAGGAGGAGAAGGCAACCACAATTCCAGTCTCACATAGACCTACCACAACAGCAAAGTAAACACATAAACACACTAAAACATACTTGGAGGCTCTAAATAAAAATCTACCTAAGCAGCAGAGACCTCCAAAGCAGACACCCAAGCAACCGCTACCCCAAAACAAACCACGTGCAGCACATAGCTCACAAAGCCAGTGTGCCGAACAGTCACAGCCCTTAAGGCTAACCAACACACCTGATACACTTGTAATAGGTGACTCTATCGTCAGGCACACTGTCGTCCTGCTCACCAGGCTGAACAAGGAGAAGGTCACGATGAGCTGCCTGTTGGGTGCTAGGATCCACTACATAACACAAACACTCACTCCAAGGCAAGTACAAATATGACTCAGTCATTGTCCATGTTGGTGTGAATGACCTGAGACGTACCAACCTGGACTACATGAAAAGAGACATAGAGGAGTTCTCTGAGCATGTAGCTCAGGCTGGTATGACCCTGACCTTGAGTAGCATCTTACCCTCACCAAGAATGATGCCACAATATGAAGACAAGATGATCAATTTCAACAATTGGCTTAAGTATTGGTGTCATTCAAAGGGGATCCAATGCCTGTCAGCCTGGGATGACATGCTCGACAAGCCACGATGCTTCACTGGGGACGGCTTGCACCTGTCACCCCTGGGCTTTCGGATATTGGCAAAGGCTCTTGCTACCCCCATAGTGCCTTTTTTAGGAAAGGATCAAAAGACAAACCCACCTCCATAGGTATCACAAGGGATAAGAAACTAAGAGTAATGCCACTCAACGCCAGAAGTCTAAACCTCAAGATGCACACACTCAAAACTCTCCTTAGCATGGAGAACATCGATATCTTTGCAGTAACAGAAACCTGGTTCAAGGCTCCCGAGACTACCCCAGCACTATCTGGTTATACCTCATACCATGCTTTTTGGCCCCAAAACTTGGACTGAACTACAAAAGAAGGGGGAGTATCAATATTCGTCTAAGATACTCAAACCTCCAGGTTGGTGGCACAGCACAAAGCATCAGAGACTATCCATGTGCAACTAGCAGTGGGTAAAACTGCCTTCCAGTAATATAGCCTGCTACAGACCACCCTCCCAAACCCAGGAACCCCACTCGGCCTTCCTGAGAACACTGGAAATTATGAAGGTCTTTCCAAAAACCATTATATTGGGCAACTTCAACTACCCAAACATAGACTGGGAGCATTACTCTAGCTCCAACACCCTAGCCCAAAGGTTCCTAGAATTTATAAACTCAAATGCTATGGAACAACTTGTTACCACTCCCACAAGAGGGGAAAACATACTGGACATGATCAATTCAACATGGGGACTCTATGCTCCAGACCAGAAGTGTATCCCTCACTGGTAAGATCAGACCATAAACTAAGCTCACCGGATATTCACATCCCGACCCCACCCCCTGCCCAGAAAACCACAGTGAAAAACCTCTCTAAAGCAAATTTCACACCCCTCAAAACCGAGGTGGAATCCTTCAAAGCCCCTGGGCCTGTGGAAAATATAGCCCAGACCGCAGAATCCTTTATAATAGCATTCTATGAACACTTTCAGGAATGCATGGATCATGAAATCCAAAATAAAACCAAGACCCAATCCTCCAAAGGCAGACATCCTGTCTGGTGGACCCCAGCCGTGAACAAACTATACAATAGAAGGAGGAAGCTACTACATGATAGAGCAAAATCCCAAAAAGGGAAGGCATCTCTGATCACTATTAGCAAAATACTACGGGCACTCATAAAATCATCTAAGGCCAGCTTCGAGAGAAAAATTGCACAGGACACTAAGGATAATCACAAGGCTTTTTTTAGTTATGCTAGGAACCTGGGTGGGAATTCCCAGATATGCTCAGAATTAATCCAAAATGACAAAAAAAATACACCGAACCCACAGACATTGCCAACATCCTAGCTGACAGGTTCAGTGCAAACTCCCCCCCCCTCCCCACCAAAATGGCAAATATCTATCCCAGCAGAGTGCTGCCCCCTGACATCTCAGATGCTCAGGTAAGAGCTGCCCTCTCCAAAGCAAAAAACACAGCATCAATGGGACCAGACAGTGTCCCGGGCTGTGTCCTACATGAACTCCAAGAAGAGCTAAACCCAAACATAAAACCACTGTTCATTCTCAGCCTTACTACAGGATATGTACCCAAAGAGTGGTGTACAGCAACAGTGGTCCTTCTTCACAAAGGTGGTGCCTCAACGGATCCTGGAAACTATCGCACCATAAGCCTGACTAGCTTGGTCTGCAAAGCTATGGAAAGGATCATCATGGACCTCATAAATAAAGATATTGGGGACCTACAGACACTGGATCCTACCCAGTTTGGCTTTGTTAAGGGCAGATCCTGCCTCTTAAACCTGGTCGATTTCTTTGAAACAGTCACTAAGGCCATTGAAGAGGGGAAGGTGGTCCACACAGCCTACCTGGACCTCACAAAAGCCTTCAATACACTACCCCACGGGGGCATTATAGATAAGCTCACCAGCTTAAATATAAACACCTATGTCACTAGATGGGTTGCAAACTGGCTCAAGGACAAAACCCACATGGTTAGAATTGCTGGAGCCATGTCAGACTCCAAACCAGTTACAAGTGGAGTCCCACAAGGCTTAGTCCTGGGACCTCTCTTGTTCGGTATATATTTCTCAGAGGTACAGGCCAACATGGAAGGACTGTGGCTGACCAAGTTCGCAGATGACTGCAAATTGGGCACCATAATCGACTCTCCAGCCGACACAAGCATCCTCCAAAAGGGCCTCATAGAAACAGACTACTGGTGCCAGAGCCATGGCCTCAAGCTAAATGCCAAAAAGTGTATAGTCATCCCCTTTTGCAAAAACAAAGTGCACACAAATTACCACATAGGTGGTAATCCATTAAGTACAGAAGAAGTAATTAGGGACCTGGGGACCCAAGTTGATAGCAATCTCTCATTTGACAACCACGAGGCCAAATTGGTTAGAAAAACATTTTATATAGCCCACTTAATCATGAAGGGATCCACATCTAGATCAGGGGAGGTCATCGTGCCTTTTTACTCATCCCTCATCAGGCCCATAATTGAGTACAATGCCCCTTTTGGGATGTACCTTACCAGACACCTGCAGCAACTGGAAAGACCCCAAAAGTACCTCACCAAGAGGATCAAAGGGCTCAAACAGATGCCATATGCTGCCCGGTTAAAGAAACTCCAGTTCTACTCAGTGGCATACCGCCTGCTCAGAGGCGATCTGTGCCTGACATATAAAGCCATGTCCAACCCGGAATTAATGGACATGCTGCACCTCAGAAAATCCAAATCCCATCGAGCTATGCGCTCGAGAGACTTGAACCTCATCACTGAAATAAATAGGACATGCTGGAGGGACAGATTCATAAGCCAGGGGCTCCCTTCACTCTGGAATAAAATCCTAGTCCAGGTTAGGCAGAGTCCCTCATTGACTCTCTTCAAGAGGAATCTTGATGAGTGGATGGGAGATCATAGGTTTACCCCGGGTATCACTTCTGTGTTACTGTTAGACAGAGGCACAGTATACTAACCTCGAAAAAGGGCATACCA